>NW_011887870.1:17945-20368 GCF_000806365.1 Fopius arisanus | reverse complement strand
AGTGTCAGGCCTGCGCTTTGTAGACGTGCTAGTAATGTTCGTAATTTATGCGAATGTTCTTCAAGAGATTTAGCGTAAATCACGATGTCGTCCATGTATACGAAGAGCTCTATACCCTGTAATCCTGACAAAACCTGGTCCATTAACCTTTGGAAGGTTGCGGGGGCGTTCTTCAAACCAAAGGGCATTCTCTGAAACTCATAGTGGCCGTGTGGGGTAGAGAAGGCAGTTTTCGCCATTGATTCCGGATGCATAGGAACTTGGTGAAATCCAGAGGCCAAGTCTAGCGTGCTAAAATATTTAGCCCCGCCGAGCTGGTCTAGGATATCTGTTATGTTTGGGAGGGGGTAAGAATCGCTTACGGTTTTTTCGTTCAAACCGCGGTAATCGATAACCATCCGCCATCGTGGTTGTCCGGAGGAATCTGGTTTTTTGGGGACTATCCACAGAGGGGAATTATAAGGGGAGCTGGAAGATTTAATTATGCCACCCTCCAGTAACCCTTCGACCTGCGTTTTTATTTCCTCTTTATGGACTTGGGGAAATCGGTATTGCTTTGTATTAATCAGTAGTTCATCTGTCGTTATGATTTTGTGTTGAGCGGCGTTGGTCGACCCTATCTTATCGCCGAGCAGGGTAAACTGATAGGAGAATAATGCGATATCTTCTAGGACGCTAGCCTTTTCGGCATCATTCAATTGGTCAAGTTTTAAATTTTTATTTAATTGGACTAGTCTCGTGGCCTCTGCTTTTGATCTATCAAGTGCAGGGTCGGCTGTTCGAGCGGAACGGTGGGCAGGAGGTACAACTTCGAATTTTTCTAGTTCAATTGGGGGAACTGTAAGTGTAATAGGAGTCGGGTTGGAATTTATTGCAAAGATTCTTGCTGTGCCATTCACATTTGTCACAAGCAATTCCCCAATGAATACACCAGGCCCGGCATCAATATTTGGTATATAACCTGACTTTTCTGTTGTATTTTTAAGTGGGATTGTAATGAGGGTTTTCGCGCGTGGGGGTAGTTCGAGTGTCACAGGCGAGCAGAACGAAAGAGCCTTTCCTCCTAATTTTAAATTTCCAGGAACCTCGTCATTGAACGTCAACTGAGCCTTTTGTTCCTTAAGGAATGAAATACCAAGTATACCAGATTCGTTGATGGGAAAATTATTATTGACTATTTGAAATTTAATCCTTGAGTTGTTGATCGCTAACAAAACTTCCCCTAATGTATTAATCATCCCCGAGCCAATCCCTGTGAGTTTGTATATTTTATTTGCGTTTATTGAGGTGTGGGGATGTAATGTACTTTGTTTGAGAAGATTTAATTGAGAACCAGTGTCGATCAAAAAACACGCGGTTCCCTCATTAAATTGGAGGCTAGTTAAGCTGACGACAGGTAATTCATAGGTATCGTTTGTTTTCAAGTTTAGACAGACGCGTTGGAATTTCCGTGGGCAATAAGGGGTTGTGCCTGGTTTACGCCCGTTTGCCGGCCCCCGTTGGCGTTTGAGAAGAAATTAAAGAATTTATTTGTTGCATTGATGGGTTGGCATTGTAATGAGGGTTGAATCGAGGATTCCCACTTAATTTCGAGCGACAAACGCTCTCTTTATGGCCTAATTTACCGCACCAGTGACATTTCAGGGTAGATTCCTGGGGACAGTGAATGGCAATGTGTCCTGGTCTGTTACAATTATAACACGTGCGTGTTTCGTGGCCCTGGATTGAATATATGCGTCTAGTAGGAGGCGCGTGTCCATTGTGTTTGTTGAAGGCGGATCGTGCATAGTGCGTCTTGGAAGTCGCGTGAATGTCGTAAGGGTTGGTGAACGTAGGTGTGTTTTGAGTATTAAGTGGTGAGTATGTGTTTTCTGCGTCATGGATTGTGAGGGTACGCGTCTCGCGGGTGATTATTTTGGGTAACGAGTGATTTCCGATTTCCCGCTCGAGTCGAGTAACTGCGTCGATTGCGTCGTCGAGGTTTTCAAATTTTCTTTCGGCAATCACTGTGCCATGTAGACGATCACGTAAGCCGCGCGTAAAACCCCTTATTGCTGCTCGAACCAACAGTATTTCTACGGCAGGGACTTGTTGCCCGTGGTATTCTTCTTTAATTGCTTCAATGCCGCGATTTAAGATTGAACTAACCCTAGCCCCAAAGAATTCCGTGTCTTCATTTTCGGCTTGGTGCACGTTTTTCAGTTCCTCTTGAACACGATCAATATCAAATTCTCGAGCAAAGGCGTTTTTTAGAATTTTTATTAGACCATTTATGTCAATAGGTTTACCTCGATTCTCGATTAATTGGTCAACACGGCCTTCAATTTTGTTTTTGATTAAGGAAAATAAACTCGGGTCTCTCTAAACCCCTTGACTGGGGTGCGGAGAGCGCGGTTGAGCCACCAACCGAGCGCGTCTCCGGG
>NW_011887870.1:11652-17935 GCF_000806365.1 Fopius arisanus | reverse complement strand
ATTGAAACGATGAATTGAATTATTCCCGCGGAACGCGAGCTCCACTAGTGGGAAATTGGGGAAATTATATGGTTGATACTGATCTATATACAACACCTCCCCTTATTCAAAAGGTGTTTCCTATGGGAACATCTTTATTTGCTCTGTATTCTTGCTGATGACAGTATTAGATATTATAATTTCTTTCTTCGGATTAAGTTTTACATGATTGGTCTAGGATACTCATAATTGAACAAATCGAATCCATTAGCCTATACCTTTAAACTTGATATCAACATTTAATATTCTTCATTGTGTCTCACGCCATTAGTTTCTAAGTGTAGGTTTCACTATAAATTTAGGTTTGGCTTAGCGATTTCTTCATCTATGTACATAAATAGAGGTATTCACATGAAGGTTTCATTCTTTTCTACATTTGCATCTTAAACATCTAATCTTATACTAGCTGGTTTGAGTTTATCAGTATGTACAATTTTCATTTTCTTTCCTTCGAGAGCAATTTCTACGTTATAATCGTCGTAAACCCTAATAATTTTATAAGGGCCTAGCCAGCTTGCATCAAATTTATCCTTTTTAGGTTCCTTCATTAAATAAACAAAATCATCAACTCGAAATTCGCATGGATTGGTTCCTCTATCATAATATTTCTTACTCTTTTCTTTCGCCATTTTTAGATTTTCGGTGGCAGACGCTTGAGTGGTAGTAATCTTCATAAATAGATCGTCTAAATACTCGATGAACGTACGTTCGATACGTTCATGGGCAAATTCGGATGGGATGATCGCCTTTTTACCGAAGACGAGCTCGTGAGGGGTGAATTGTGTGCTTTCGTGAACTGCCGTATTGTAAGAAAACATGCCGAACTTGATCCACTCATCCCAATCTGATTTTTTACAATAATGTTTCAAATAGTCAGCGAATACGCGGTGAGCGCGCTCAATGGAGCCTTGTGATTGTGGGCGAAAGGCGGTGGACGTGATTTTCTGGATTTTGAAAATTTTGCAAAATAATTTCATAATTCGACTGGTGAAATTACTTCCTTGGTCTGTTTGGATAGTTCGCGGGCAACCGAAACGGCAAATGAAATTTTCCGCGAAAGCAATCGCCACTGTGACTGTATCTATGGTTGGTATGGGAATTGCGTCGGAGTATTTTGTAAGGTTATCCTGTATTGTAAGGAGATACTTGTTGCCTTTGGTCGTCACAGGGAGGGGGCCTACAATATCCATTTGGATTTTCTCGAATGCAGTTGTAGGGGTATCTGTTATTTTCATCGGTTGTCGGGTTTTAGCAGAGCGGATTTTATATCGTTGACAACTTGGGCAAGTACGGACAAATTCAGCAACGTCTTGTTGCATTTTTGGCCAATAGAAGTCTTCGCGGATACGTTTAAATAATTTAATAACGCCCTGATGCCCTCCTACGACCGATTCATGATATTCCTTTATTATGGAATTTCGTTCAGCTTTTGGAGGGGTTTTCACTTCTCCCGTGCAAATGAGAATTGTAAAACTTGGGTCATTAAAGATAGCTTTTATCGCATCTTCTACTTCTTGCCAATCGATAAGGGGTAGGTCGTTTTCGTTCTTTGGGATGCAGATGGTTTTAACATTAAGACTATCCATGAGGTGTTTCAATGATTCTATTGAGGATTTAATATGAGAAAATGCGGGTTCTCCATCGGGGGTTTCTTTCACGACTAGGTGGAAGACATGGGAGACCCCCTCGGGAAAAGTTAGTGCATCTCCCAGATTGAACTGACAAGTCTTTAGCTGATTTGCATAGAATCTTCTCCTCGTTAACAACTCGAGTCCGATATCGGAGGTGATATTACAATCGGGGGGAATAAAGTGCGCAACATGCTCTTTGCGGAGGTACAGATGATCTTTTGTGTAATTAATGCTGGGAGTCAGAGGGAGAAGGGGGTCATGTGCGTCGAGTCTCAATATTTTTGCGTCACTAATTCTTTCGGGGCAAATTTTGTCGTTACTCAAAACTGAGGTCGTGCCTATGGAAGGTCGCACACGTTTCTCTATTGATTTTTCAACCTTAAGCTCGCGTGATGCCCAAACGCTGTCTTCCTGAATCGGGTCTGTTCTACCTCGTTGGAACATCCCGTTATCAAACAGGTTAGACACGGCGCTAGCTACTTCACTCACATAATTAAAGATTTCTCCAGGCCATGACCGACGTGGTGGCTCTCGTTTGGATGCAACACCTACCTTATCGGGTTCATGTCCGCCCGGGGAATCTGTCTCGATCTCCTCAAAGCGCGACCTTCCTTCTTTGTATCCGGGAGACCGGTCTCCTTGGGAACCCAAAGATGCTACACTCTCCTTGCGATTTTGAGCTTTACAGTTGCTCCACGCGCGGGTGAGTGGTCCCTTAGTACTTGAGTTCGGTCTCTTGAGAGTACTAGGCGTCTCATTGTCGTCTGCTGTCTCATAACCGTCACTATCACTGTTATTCTTGTCTCTAATCTAGTTATTGTTATAATTTCTCATCAAACTGTCCACGACCTTATCCAACTCATCGGGTACTGCTTCCCCGCGCGTTAGGAAAACAGCACCTATCATCGTTTCGTTGACAAAATCATCTAATCTGTCAATTTTGTTCCTGTCTATTGAGGGACCAGGAACCGGTGTTTTGTCTACGTAGACGGGCACCTTTTCCAAATTCCGTAGACATAGGATCCTTTTTGTTTGGTTGTCTGTAGTCGAGGGGCTGGTGGAAAGGAGTATAGGAGGGAGTTCTGAATCCAGAGGGTTTCGCGAAAGAGCATCGGCATTTGAATTCAATTTCCCCGGTTTGTAGACAATAGTATAGTCATACTCGTTTAAACGGATTCTCCATCTCATCAGTTTGGAAGTGGGATCTTTAGCGTTATGGAGCCACACGAGTGGGCGGTGGTCCGTAATGAGAGTAAATTGGCGTCCGTAAAGGTAAGGTCGAAAGTGTTCTACGGCAAATAGAATGGCAAATAACTCCTTTTCTGTAGTAGAATAGTTGAGTTGACCGTCTTTCAAGGTTTTGGATGCATAGGCGATAGGCAAATCTTTCCCAATAACTCCTTGGCTGAGAACTGCTCCTACCGCATAATTTGAGGCGTCCGTTGTTACTAAAAAGGGTTGCGAAAAGTTTGGATATTGTAGAAGAGGTTCAGAACAGATGATGTCGCGAAGGGTCTCAAAAGAGGAATTTGCTGAATCGCTCCAAGCAAATGAGGTGTCGAGTCTTGTGAGGTGCGTGAGAGGTTTCGCGATCTTCGCGAAGTCGGGAATAAATCGGCGATAATATCCGATGAGACCCAAGAATTGTTTTATTTGTTTCTTTGTTTTCGGAGGTGGGAAGCATTTAACAGCTTTAATCTTTGTAGGGTCTGGTTTAACACCGTCTTTCGTGATTACATGGCCGAGGTACGCGACTTCGTTGTCAAGAAAATGGCACTTATCAGGTTGAAGTGTCAGGCCTGCGCTTTGTAGACGTGCTAATAATGTTCGTAATTTATGCGAATGTTCTTCAAGAGATTTAGCGTAAATCACGATGTCGTCCATGTATACGAAGAGCTCTATACCCTGTAATCCTGACAAAACCTGGTCCATCAACCTTTGGAAGGTTGCGGGGGCGTTCTTCAAACCGAAGGGCATTCTCTGAAACTCGTAGTGACCGTGTGGGGTAGAGAAGGCAGTTTTCGCCATTGATTCTGGATGCATAGGAACTTGGTGAAATCCAGAGGCCAAGTCTAGCGTGCTAAAATATTTAGCCCCGCCGAGCTGGTCTAAGATATCTGTTATGTTTGGGAGGGGGTAAGAATCGCTTACGGTTTTTTCGTTCAAACCGCGGTAATCGATAACCATCCGCCATCGTGGTTGTCCGGAGGAATCTGGTTTTTTGGGGACTATCCATAGAGGGGAATTATAAGGGGAGTTGGAAGGTTTAATTATGCCACCCTCCAGTAACCCTTCGACCTGCGTTTTTATTTCTTCTTTATGGACTTGGGGAAATCGGTATTGCTTTGTATTAATCGGTAGTTCATCTGTCGTTATGATTTTGTGTTGAGCGGCGTTGGTCGACCCTATTTTATCGCCGAGTAGGGTAAACTGATAGGGGAATAATGCGATATCTTCTAGGACGCTAGCCTTTTCGGCATCATTCAATTGGTCAAGTTTTAAATTTTTATTTAATTGGACTAGTCTCGTGGCCTCTGCTTTTGATCTATCAAGTGCAGGGTCGGCTGTTCGAGCGGAACGGTGGGCAGGAGGTACAACTTCGAATTTTTCTAGTTCAATTGGGGGAACTGTAAGTGTAATAGGAGTCGGGTTGGAATTTATTGCAAAGATTCTTGCTGTGCCATTCACATTTGTCACAAGCGATTCCCCAATGAATACACCAGGCCCGGCATCAATATTTGGTATATAACCTGACTTTTCTGTTGTATTTTTAAGTGGGATTGTAATGAGGGTTTTCGCGCGTGGGGGTAGTTCGAGTGTCACAGGCGAGCAGAACGAAAGAGCCTTTCCTCCTAATTTTAAATTTCCAGGAACTTCGTCACTGAACGTCAACTGAGCCTTTTGTTCCTTAAGGAATGAAATACCAAGTATACCAGATTCGTTGATGGGAAAATTATTATTGACTATTTGAAATTTAATCCCTGAGTTGTTGATCGCTAACAAAACTTCCCCTAATGTATTAATCATCCCCGAGCCAATCCCTGTGAGTCCGTATATTTTATTTGCGTTTATTGAGGTGTGGGGGTGTAATGTACTTTGTTTGAGAAGATTTAATTGAGAACCAGTGTCGATCAAAAAACACGCGGTTCCCTCATTAAATTGGAGGCTAGTTAAGCTGACAACAGGTAATTCGTAGGTATCGTTTGTTTTTAAGTTTAGACAGACGCGTTGGAATTTCCGTGGGCAATAAGGGGTTGTGCCTGGTTTACGCCCGTTTGCCGGCCCCCGTTGGCGTTTAAAGAATTTGTTTGTTGCATTGATGGGTTGGCATTGTAATGAGGGTTGAATCGAGGATTCCCACTTAATTTCGATCGACAAACGCTCTCTTTATGGCCTAATTTACCGCACCAGTGACATTTCAGGGTAGATTCCTGGGGACAGTGAGTGGCAATGTGTCCTGGTCTGTTGCAATTATAACACGTGCGTGTTTCGTGGCCCTGGATTGAATATATGCGTCTAGTAGGAGGCGCGTGTCCATTGTGTTTGTTGAAGGCGGATCGTGCATAGTGCGTCTTGGAAGTCGCGTGAATGTCGTAAGGGTTGGTGAACGTAGGTGTGTTTTGAGTATTAAGTGGTGAGTATGTGTTTTCTGCGTCATGGATTGTGAGGGTACGCGTCTCGCGGGTGATTATTTTGGGTAACGAGTGATTTCCGATTTCCCGCTCGAGTCGAGTAACTGCGTCGATTGCGTCGTCGAGGTTTTCAAATTTTCTTTCGGCAATCACTGTGCCATGTAGACGATCACGTAAGCCACGCGTAAAACCCCTTATTGCTGCTCGAACCAGCAGTATTTCTACGGCAGGGACTTGTTGCCCGTGGTATTCTTCTTTAATTGCTTCAATGCCGCGATTTAAGATTGAACTAACCCTAGCCCCAAAGAATTCCGTGTCTTCATTTTCGGCTTGGTGCACGTTTTTCAGTTCTTCTTGAACACGATCAATATCAAATTCTCGAGCAAAGGCGTTCTTTAGAATTTTTATTAGACCGTTTATGTCAATAGGTTTACCTCGATTCTCGATTAATTGGTCAACACGGCCTTCAATTTTGTTTTTGATTAAGGAAAATAAATGTTCACGTTCCTCGGGTCGAACACTACGATCGGCGATTTGGCATTGTTTTACGAATTTAGTGAGGGTGCACGGTTTTCCGTCGAATTTAGAGACCATGTCGGCAGCGAGTTTCAGGGGCATATACGATATGAATTTTGTGATTGATGGTGAACTCAGCTCGCGTATCTCGGATAAGGCATTTGAATGGTTATCAGAGTTGGATGAACTTCCGCCTGATGGGTGGTTAGAATGTTTTACGACTGCGTTGGTAATTAATTCTTGGATTTGGGAGGCAGAGCGCGATCGAGTTCTGGTTGTGGAAGAACCACGGGAGGAACTGCGCGGACGAATACTACCACTCGCGTTACGCCGTGAACTCGTGGCACGTTTCCGAGTTGTTGGCGGCATTTTGACTCTATTGATATTTCTTATTGAATTAAAATAATCTAATCTTATTGGTATTTACGTAACAGCAGATTCTCTTGTTGATTTAGCGCGGTTCCC
>NW_011887870.1:0-11642 GCF_000806365.1 Fopius arisanus | reverse complement strand
GACCATGTCGGCAGCGAGTTTCAGGGGCATATACGATATGAATTTTGTGATTGATGGTGAACTCAGCTCGCGTATCTCGGATAAGGCATTTGAATGGTTATTAGAGTTGGATGAACTTCCTCCTGATGGGTGGTTAGAATGTTTTACGACTGCGTTGGTAATTAATTCTTGGATTTGGGAGGCAGAGCGGGATCGAGTTCTGGTTGTGGAAGAACCACGAGAGGAACTGCGCGGACGAATACTACCACTCGCGTTACGCCGTGAACTCGTGGCACGTTTCCGAGTTGTTGGCGGCATTTTGACTCTATTGATATTTCTTATTGAATTAAAATAATCTAATCTTATTGGTATTTACGTAACAGCAGATTCTCTTGTTGATTTAGCGCGGTTCCCAGCCGGTCACCCTTGGTTCCTGGATTCTCCCTCGTCTCCGCTCGACTCAATATAAATGTTGTCTCTGCTTGGCTCTGTATAACCGTTGTCTCTAACAGTTCTTCCTGGGTTCTTGTGTCTCGTTCTCGTGATCTCGTTCAAAAAAATTTTTCTGGGCTAGATTTTTATTTTCTCAGCATGAAAAAATCCAGTTTACGCCGGTGATTCGATGGAATTTCGCTAACTGTCCACGGACATCGAAATCACCCTTCTCCGACATTCGTCCAACGCATCCAGCGGGAAAACCGTGGTCAAAGAACCGGGATGAGAGAAGAGCGCTTTTGTAAATTTTTATCCACAGTATTTGATAATATTTCACTTGAAACACAGGGGCCACCAAACGGATAAATGTTATTTTAGCTCGTTAAATCGATTGTTCGAATGGGTCATAACACAGAGTCGCCCCCCTTTTTTCACTTGGGTTTAATTCGCACTCTAGTCCAGGACGTTTAATTTAATTCCCGCTTCACTTTTCTAACACCTCGCGAGCCAGCAGAATAATTTATTTATTATTTGAATCCCACCGCTGTCACCAATGTTATACGACGTTTTCCAATGTGGTCGAAGAGGGCGGGTAAGTTGCCCGTGGAGTGCTAAAGCACTCTGCTCGCTGGAAGCGGGAAGGTTTAAAAAGAGAAATAACTCCAACTCGAGTATTTAAATATGATTTGCACTTTTCAATTATAAACTGAACACGTTAAATTGGAAGGAGTGTTTCTTTCTTAAACTCTGAGACACAAGTGGTCTCTCGGGAGGGTCGCGTTGATTATAAAAGAAATATGTTTTAACGGGATTTCGGAATTTCGAGGGAAAGTAAAAGAGAGAGAGTTGAGTCTATACTAGAGGCAATTAAACAATAACTATTTGCCATCTGCTGAGTCGGGGCCATTCCAGGGTCTGCACATTCGGGGAATACCCAGCTCTGGTCTTTTGTTCCTTATTCGATTTGTAATATTCTTACTCTTTATTATTTACATAATTATTTCTTAACAAGGTGCGCGACATTGAAACGATGAATTGAATTATTCCCGCGGAACGCGAGCTCCACTAGTGGGAAATTGGGGAAATTATATGGTTGATACTGATCTATATACAACACTAGGGACTGTTGAGTTTTTTTAAGTTTCATGCATTGGACAGGGGAAAAGTGGCGGTCGCAGGTGTCACTCCCAGAGATTTGGAGGAATTCGCTTTGGAGTTTTGGGAAATTCCGAACGAAAGAATTGTGAATGGGTTTAACGAATGCAATGAATCAATTCAGGCAATGTGTGTTTGTCATTGCTGAATTAATATTGTAAATAATGAAATATGCTGTTTTACCGATACCCGAGTAAAATATTATTTGGACGGTAAAATATTAATAAGTGGCACCAGACTTTGATAGAGGGCCGATCAATAAATCGATTATCGCCCATTGTTAGCCAATCTAATGATTGGTAACGTTATCTTAGACGACGCTCGACTTGGCGTCGTTCTATCGAATCACTCATCGTTTGGACATCACTTAAAGCAGTCATATTATTTGTGAGTCTAGTTCGTTATATCGCGGAGGAAAGAAGGATTGATTTTGGAGAGGTCCGACTGGTGTTTCGAGAACGGTTTCATTTATTGGAAAAATCTAGCTGCCGGATAAATTGGTTGGATGTCGGTAAGCGATTGAACACTTCCGAAAAGTATTTTTGGTTAATAACTTAACTTATAATACTTACTAATTAGTTACTAATTAGTTAATTGTTTAAGGTTTTTGATTTGATTAAGATGCTTGGCGTCCATTGTCTCACTGTGAATTCTCCAGGGGGTTTTGTCGGTGCTGGGGAAAGTTGTTTATAATTCTCTAGCGATATATTCCTACAATTTTGGTGTTATCGACTCTTGTTCAAATTATAAGGCTATTTTATTTAGATATTTTGTGAATTTAACGAAAATTGGAATTATAGCATCATTAGCGATGCTTGAGTAATTTGTTTTCAATTGAGAGGTGACTTACAAGGTCAACGGATTTTACAGGAATATAGTAACTCAAAGTAATTCTAGTTTATCGTGATTTCATTTTGGAAAGTATTACCACTTGTTTGTATTAACCTTGGGAAAATTAATTGAATTCCTTTATCTAAGATTTTCTTTTACTTATGTTATTGACTTCATCATCTCTTTAAAATAATATTGTATATTTGATTCAAGAATTGGATGTTGTGATTTAATTTATTTATATTTTTTTTTACATTAATTTTTATAATTCTTGACAAATATTTAATCTTGCATCTTGACTTTGTTTTATTAGTTTGATGTTTAGAGATTAGTGATTAGGGATTTTAAACTATATCGAGTCTTTCGACTTTAAAATCTGTAGATTAAAAATTATAGAAAAATTTATCAAAAATTATTAATTGCTTTATCGAGGTTATCGTCTCAATCGAATTGAGGGACAAATAAATAGTCCTATTAAATGAGTCTGGTAATATTTTTTTTTATTTTAGAAAAATCCAATCATTTCAGAGTTGTCTTTTGGAGCAGGATTATTGAACCCAGCCGCGTCCGCGGTTGATACTGAGTTGCCGGTTACTGTTCCTGTCGTTATTTTATTTGAATGGTATTTGTGCATTTTGATGAGAAAATGTACTGGCGCCTGACTTAAATTTAATTAGTTCGATCGCAGAGGGCTTCGTATTTCTTTTCCTTTCCACCAGGAAGTGAAATACGTCACAAAACATAAAAAATGACGGACTCTATCATTTTATTTCTTTTTCTCTTTTTTAGAGGATACATTCATTTTCTATCCATCTCTGCTCGATGCAAGACTGCATAAAACTTTCCGAGAAAAATTCGGAAAAAAGCTATATGCTGTGACGAGGCAGAATTTTGCGCCCCACCCCCGTGCCCCCTAATTAATACATGTTACTTTAATTGGTTAAGTTAGGTTTAAGTAATCTTTTTTGCCACCGTTGGGCAACCCATCCCCAGATACTTCTAACCCTCGTCCCCGTTTTCCCTCCCCTTGGCACTCACGCATCAACATCATGAAAAAGGACCCCACGTGACCCCGGAGGAAAGAGACATCCCTCGAGCGAGCCCGTAAATGAGAAAAAGAAGGACACCCGATGACCCCCCAAAAAAATCAGGAAGGAAGAGGTGAGGATGATTGGAAGAAATCACTCGTGCCACAACTACCCCACGAGTCATTGCCCGATAAAGTAAGAGAGTTGCCCCGCAGTGATCCTGTGAAGAGTTAGCCCCATAGTGATTAAAGACCAAGAGACCTACGAAAAGACCTTGAAACAGTGTGAAGGAACAAAATGTGAGGAAAGGAACTGGAGTGTGACAGAGAAAAGGAGTGAAAATCTAGTGTGAAAGGAGTGAAGGATATTGTGGAGGATTTTCGTGTGTGAGAGGATCTATTGGAAAGATCGTGAGGATGAGGAGAACTATTGTGGAGAGGATACACGGAGAGAGCGGAGATAGAGAGAAGGAAGGAAGAAGGAGAGACCTCGAGAAAAGCGGAGAGAATTTTGAGGACACCATTCCCCGTGAGTGCCCCATTTTTTATTATTTCCCTGGCCCAACGAGTTTCCCAGCCCCTGAATATAATTTCCCCCCAATGGTGAGCCTCCAGTAAATTCATTTTAGTTGTAAATTAAGCCCCCTATTAATTATTACCTTTTCAGTCGGCCCCCCTCACTTCTCCCCCTTTTTCCAGAGTTAGAGTCACCCCTTCTCTTTATTATATCATATTTCGCGTAGCCGCAAGTGAGTTGGCCTTACCCACCACCCTCGAGTTAATTAGTTATTAGTCAAAAGGCCTGGATTATTTTTCATGTTAATATTTTGTTATGAGATCAGAATACAGATAGCCAATTTATACATCCCCCCGAGTAATTATTGAGAACCCCCCTCCCTCTTAGTATTTGAAAACCTCCCGTAAGTGATAGTACATTTCCTTAATTTTTTCAGAATATTATTAATTCCTCAGTATCGTGTCCTCGCCGGGAATTATTATATTTTAATTCCCCGGCCAAGGTCACAATGCATGATATAGTTCAGATTATTCAACCGGGCCTTAAATGGAATATTCAGTCACACGATTCCAGTGTCAAAAGATAATAATTTCAACTTCCTTTGACAGGTCTTACGTATGCAGCGAGTCCACACGAATGGGTTGTCCTGGGCTTGGAAATTGTATCCACAGTGAGGATACAATAACATTAATCAGGGAACATAACCATCCTCCTTTATATGAAACAGACAACACAATGGAGTTCAATGACGGATTATGGTTAGATGTTATGAACACTGATGATGATTTGAAATCCATTTATTTACGTGTAGCTCTTGAGTAAGTACAATAATCTTCATGTGCCCCAATTCTTAAAAAAATGAAGGAAAAATCAGTCAACTATGTCAGAAAGGCCTGAACAATATACTTCTAAACTTGAGACAACAATAATTTAGTTTTATGTCTTTATGTAAGTTTTGCAAGTTGCAACCAAGAATAATTCTATTTATTCAAAAAATGTGTTTTAAAAGAAAGAAAAAATTGACATGATTTTTATCTTATAAATGTCTTACGGTAGATACGTTATCGCGTGGTTGATTGGTTTTCTTTTTGGTAATAAATAAATATATAGGACATCCATGGGCAGAAAGTACTTAATAATTGAAATCTGGTCACAATTAATTTGTTAAGTTGATTCAATAATCAATTATAATAAATTGGTTTGCGTATACCTCACAAACATTTTAGCAATTGCCATTATTTTTTACCATTAGCCTTGTCTTTTATGGAATAAATACCGTGGGTGAGACAGTACTCGCACGATTAAGAATTCTCGGCCAGTCAAAGACATTTTTTAAATTAGTGATATGCGCAAAGACGAAAAAATCATTTTACAGTAAGCCCCAATGTATTGCGAATAGTAAAAAGTTAATTTTTACGGAAACGTATGCGCTAATAATTAATTATTAATGAAAATAAACTAGTTGGTCGAAGCTATAGTACTCGGGCACTCAAATCCGCAGTGCGTAGCTACTCGCACGGCCAGAGCCGGAGAAGTCGGACGGCGCAATTACCTATGCTCCCATTACAAGTTGAAAGATTCTTTTAACGTTTTTATTCAAATTTTTTTTATTAGCTGTCTGGTTTTATGATAACCTCTGGCACAATTCAGAATGTCTTTGAAGAAAACCAGCATACCAACCACGCCCTGGGCGGTTTCCTCTGAAAATTGTCGTCTTTTTCCTGGCTTTGACAAGCATTTGGACACTATCTAGCAACGGCGTTTTTGAGATAGGGAAGCCTCTGTTTCCCATGCTAATTACCCACTGGACGAGTTTAGCTTCCTCCAGGTCACCCAGGAGACACGGTGGTCCTTTCTTGACAACTGTGGGGGCCATCCGCCCCTTTGACTTGTCATGGAGTGTCGATTTTGGTATGTTATACTGTCGGCTCACTGCTCCTAGCTCCTTCGTCCGGTTTTTAAAGCTGCCAGTGCCTTCTCTAACTCCTCTGCACAATAATTTTGCTCTTTTTTCTGTACTAATTTACCCCTGTGAGAGATCACCTATTAGTACTTTCTCTCAATGTTTGGGATAATTTTTCATGAAAGAAAAGGATTACTAGGTCTGAGACACATGTTTGACAGGTGAGGTTAAATAACCCGTCCGAGTGCTGCAATAAGTGCCTTCTTAACGTAGGGGTACTCGGACACCAATTTTTTAATTATTCTACACGTTTTTATCACTATTTACAGCTTTTAAGACTTTTGTTATCCCTTTCTTTACAGTAAAGAATTGTTTCACTGGGTTTAGTACTTACATGTTCAGTTTTTAACACCATGCACTGGCCAGTGGAGCTAACCTATACGCTTAGCAGTCAGGCCCGGAAATGTCATGTCCGCGCAGACCACCATAAATCTCAAATTAAATACAGATCTCGCACTCAAATGTTAGGCCGAATAGATTAGACGTTTCTCATTCCACCAGAATCAAATTGAGGATGGCAAAATGAAAATTAAAAATTGAAACAATGAATTTACAAAAAAATATTGGCCTTCGTGCGAGTTCTCCTACCCGTCCGAGTACTGTCTCACCCACGGTACTGGACAAAAAACGGGAATGAAGGAAAGAAATCATTCTGTTTCGATATGTTTCACGTTTGCGCTATGTTTTCGATATGTTTCCAGTTTGTAACATTGCAAATTCGACACGTTGAATACACTCATAACAGTTGATCAAGTGAATGGAATGAGAAAAATTACATGCTAAAATTCTGTCTAGTATATTAAAAAAAAAATTGGACATAATTTTTTTTGGAGAGATTATGATCGGTGTGAAGAATTAAATTGGATCAATTTTCATAGCAGGAGCGACACCTTCAAATACTCCACTTCTTTACACCCACTCCTGTAATCGCGCTTTTACTATGGTTTAAAAAATTTGCACACACAGGAACAGAAAGCTATGGGACTATTTACAATGAGAAAGGGAAAGTAAAGGATAGATGTATTCGGAAAGCAAATAGCATCAGGGAAGCACTATAGCGAGACGACCGTGGCTAGACATATATTTACCTATTCTTCAATTTGTAGGTGTTCTGTTTTTTTTTAGGAGTTCATTATTTGCCCATTTATTTTTGAGTATTTTATAAATGTTCCAAATATTATGTACCGTTAAATCCGTTACTTTTTTCCTCAAGGTAATTTTAGCTTAAGCTGCATTTTTCTTGGATAAATAATAATCTTAGCCTTTCCTTGTATATCTGAATTCTTAATAGGCAGAACGAAGGCTTCTGCAAAGGGGCACGACCCTGTCACACTCAGCATCCTTCCATGGCACGGGATCCTGTGTATGAGTAGAGGGAATGTTATTTTGCCGGCGTAAATGTTCGATACCATTGAATTCAAGGGTCTTGCGAAAAAGTTGGTATTTTTTTTCAGTGTTGGGTTCATCGTATTCACTGGCGAAAAATAAATTGTATGATTCTTTTAGGGATTGCTTCAGCTTATCCTAGTCAGTTCGCACGGATATAATCCCCATTGATTTATTTCTATAAATATATTTGTAGATAGAGTTGTATGTAAATGGGATAGTGTTCATACCGCACGGAGAGAAATTTTCGGTGAAAATTATCATGACGTTATCGGGTAAAAATTATTCAGTTGGAAGGATAATTCTGTAACAGTGTACTATATGGGATTAGAGGGATGGAGGTGTCATCGCGGTCGATAAAATCTTATTCGATGGGGTATAGTATGAGGGTAATTGATGAGCTCAATGATGCGATAAGAGCTGTCGATGCGTTGAGAGTTTCCATAGAGAGAGTAGAGGCATCAGGCTCTTTGCCGCTTCACGTAGTAAGTCCCACACGGCCTATTACAACCGTTCGAAATCTACAATACTCCTTAGAGTAATAAAAATTTACAACCCATAGCATGTAAATACGGATTCAATTTGAAATACTAAAATGATTTCCAACGAATTTAGTGGTTTAGAAATTCTATTGATCCTATCCTAATTTGTCCCACTCCCCCCTACAGGGTTATTAGCAAATATTTTTTCATCACATTGTAGGAAGGTTGCCACGATAATATTAATAAATGTATTCTAATCAGATTTGATGCTGCTGCCACAGTCGTTACTTGGTCTACAATTGAGAGATCGATGAGAGGGTGGCGTCAACAGAGCCGCCCAGCCATTCCAGCTACATTACAGGAGCACAGTGAAATTATCAATCTCCCGAACTAGGAGAAATATCGTGTTTATCCTGGTGGACATTTAAGTCTATAATACCATTGTTATCGATGATGAAACGTCAGTCGCAATATTTGGAAATCAAGAATATATGTCGCCATGGACTGACGTTGAAGAGTTACTGGTGGATTGTACATTTAATATTTCTTCTCGAGCTGCACACATTTCACAGTTTCTTACGATAATGGGAAGATTGGATGGCACGGTAAATTGATTTTATGTGAATGTAGTAGATACATTAATAATTTTTTATTCATGAATTTTTATTGATATTTTTCTTCCCTATTGCTTGGTCATTGATGACAAAAAAAAACTGAATTAGCTCATCGTGCTGTCTTTCAGTACTTCCATGATGAATTGACGCCATTGATTCGTCCCCGATCGTTCGCAATGGATTTTGAAATTGCAATATCCAACGCAGTTTCTGCTATTTACAATGACGTTCAAATTATGTACTGTTATTTTCATCATGTATATATAAGTATTTCTTCGTCGGCAGAAAATTGATATGGGTGAATTCCACTCTTTTTAATACTGCATGGTGAAAAAAATAACAATTCAATATGAACATATTTTATGATTATATATCCATGAAATTTTTGGGGAAAAATCATCCCGTCTTCACTGTTACACATAAAAAGAGCCATTATTATTATTGAATTGTCAATTAACAAGAAAACCCAACTTTTGAATGGCTCATTGGATTTAACCGAATAAAAAAAAGTCAACAAAAAAAAATTGATTGAGTTGGCATGAAATATATGAAGGAGTTAGGGGCAAAGTAAACATCTCTTTTCAGTTAAAAACATTTTAATTGGAGGAAGTACTTACCTTGGAGGTCATAAAGTTATGAAATTTGAATTAAAACTGACCATAACGTTCACAAATTCAGGGCGGCAAATAAATCCGTGTTTTTCTTAAATTAAAAAAAAATGGTTTACTTATATTGTTTTTGATTTGTTTTGTTATTATTACATCCCTATTATAACACAGGCCCTGTTACACAGAGTGAAACCACAAGGAGCAATCCACTTGACTCGTCTAAGTCGTTGGGATATGGGAAAAATGTTTTTCTGGAAACTAGCTGCACTAGCATTACTGCCAGCAGATAAAATCATTCAAGGCTTCAGATGGCTCATTGACAATGCAACACCAGACCTTCTTAATTTCTTTCAAGATTTGACAACATATTACAAAAATTGGTGGCCAGGTAGAGTTACCCCAGTCAAGTACTCAGTCTTCAGATTAAAACATCGCACCAGCAATGCTTATTGAGGCTTACCACAAAAATTTGAACCAAGAAATTGGAAGCCATCCTGGAATTTAAAAATTTACAGGTGAAAGCAATATAAATTTTGTTTATTTAGAGTGTTATCTAATTCACGTCTAGGAAATTGCATTATAGCTGAATCTTTCAACTCGTCTCCCTTTGACTAATAAAAGAAAGTAATTTCTTTGCTCTGTTGCTGGATTGGACAATTGTCTAGTTTCTTGTTGGTCTGCGTCATAGCCCGCACGATTCTACGAATACGAAAAACACAATTCAGGTCCATTTGAAAGCAAAAAGAGATAAGAGTAATATAGTATAAGAGTAATAATAAGAGTAAAAGAGAAATTAGTCCATGGTTAACTTAACGAAAATCATAAGTACTGGGTCTTAATAAAATATTAGGGCAGTTAAATTTAATTCAATTGGGTTAGTTGGTTTAGGCAATTGTCAATAATAGTTAAAAGAAACATATCTCTAGATATAAATAGAAGAAGAAATTGAATTATTTCTATTTCTTTGATATTTTTCTTGATAATTTTTTCCATTATTCCTGTTCCTTATGCATTCTTACTGACCTTCTGTAATCTTATATTCTATTTCTAAGTCCGAGAACGAACGTTTTCTTATTATTTTTCTTCTTGAATAAATACTTTTTTAATTATTGTTCTAGCTGCTTTGAAGAATATCCAAATTACTGCTCAACGAGAGGTGCATTCATTGAATATGGGTATCCCAGTCCGTCGATCAGTGCACTGAAAAAATATTATACACGAAGAATTGCTCGCCCTTCTGTGGGAATCCTATGCCAGTGCAAATTTCACTATTCCTCAATTTCTGGCCTGCTCAAATCATATATCGAGTTCATTTAACAATGATTTAGTCATTGATTCACAAGCAAAATTAGACAACTTGATGGTGTCTCAAATCCACAATCGAGGTAAGACTGATCGTCCTTAATACCAAAAATGAGATGACTGTACTATTATTTAAACTCTTGAATCGGGTACCTAAACATGTATATAAATGATCACATGACATTATATATTGCAAAAAAATTTATAATTGTAAAAATTATTGCATTAGAGTATTTTATTGCCTAATTAGATCTACCTTATCATATAATTTATCATAATTTTAAACC
The DNA here is from genome assembly GCF_000806365.1 of Fopius arisanus. Classification (NCBI taxonomy): domain Eukaryota; kingdom Metazoa; phylum Arthropoda; class Insecta; order Hymenoptera; family Braconidae; genus Fopius; species Fopius arisanus. The sequence continues at coordinate 1,056 of NW_011887870.1, read as the reverse complement.
CCTGAAGCTTTCAGATATTCAACCACCCCATCGTAATTTGGAAAATGTAATTATTGTTAATCACCGAGAATGAGACCCAGTTCCAATTATAAAAGCGGAGGAAATTGAAGACAATATGGAAGTGTTCATCTGTGAGTTTCTTCAATACGATAATGTTCACGGGATAGGATAATTCCATTTTCTCACTTATGATTATGGAATAATTTGAATATTTTTTTTTGTTGCTAATATTCACCAGGTTCTATGTCTTCAGTGCAATCAGTTGATTCTGAATGTTATTTGCTTTCCGACACTGGTTTTTGTGTGAAAAATGCACCAGGAATTTGACTATGCTTACATTAAGGCATAATGCTGAAATAATGTGCAACGTTTGTTTTAATATTTTTGAGCTATTTGTAATTGTGCAAATGCAAATGCCATAGAAAATTATTATATTGTATTTGATTTTATGAATAACCATTATATTCCTTAAATAAATTAAAGAAAAAGAAATTGATTCAATTGTCATGAAATTTTCAACATCGTTTTATATCTGCTTCAATAGTAAATTTTCAAAATTTCAACAAAGTTTGTTTTCTTGGACTATATTGACAGAAGTTTATCTTTCCCCATAAAAAAGCGGTGTTAATTAAAAACTTTAATAATTAATAACCACAAAACGTTGTTGTGGAACAACCTGCAATCTTATACAGGCATCTTTTATCGCTGCAACATACGTCAGAATAAAATGAGTTATTCCTTGTAAGGAATTCCGCAGGAATCCATTATGTAGTTGTGAGTATGCGGGAGGACCGGGGGAGGCACCGCGAACAATTATAATTGTTTCTTTGGAAATTCCAAGTCGCGAAAATCGCGGTTTAGGGTGGGTACGTTTTTGGTTTTGGGTGGAAGGCAGTAGTAAGTGGCCAGTATTGGGGAATTTCCCACGCCCCCTCCCCCCTTTTTTCCAGGAAATGTGGGTGCAGGTGCAGGTGTGCGCCCCAGGGGGTATTGTGCGGGTGTGCGCCTGGACACGTTCACCCCCTTTGTGCCTTGACAAAGGAATTTGACTTTAAG
>NW_011887869.1:288015-290413 GCF_000806365.1 Fopius arisanus | reverse complement strand
CACAGGTATCAATTGTTACAAAATTTCATGTCTCACCTGTTAGGCCACGTTCAATATACGCGATTTTCGTTTTATCCAAACTGTTGAAATTTTTCGCTTTATGACATTGTGACGATTTTGGGAGTCGTCCTAAGTTTGATCAGGATCGTCAGAAAGGATTCCTCGAGTTTGGTTGTCATTATGTTTTCGAAGTCTGTCTTATTTATTTGATACGATAAAAATATTGATAATATAAAAATTAGATTACCTCAAAGTTCCCCGACTGCCATCACTCGACACTCTGTCTGCATTAGTCTATTCTGTGAGAATTTTGAAACATAAAATACTATTTCGTGTTGGATTCACAGTGAATTGTTTTGAATTTGAACACACCCTATGAAAGAGATACTGAGAAAATTTTTGCTTTCTCTCTTATAGATCCAGAGATGTAGCTCGAAAATTTGTGTTAGTTCGATTTAGTTATTATAAAAAGTATCATGATTGTGCAACAGGTTTTGACTGAGTTGATTAACCCTAGGTTAAGGCATGAGTGATAAACAGAATACTAGGCGTCATAGACCAGTATTATTTCGTCAATATTTCCAGAGAAGTCAACAGCGGATTGCGAAGACTTTAGAAACACATTCATCATCTAGTGGAGAAAACGATATTCCGACACTTGATGACCGTTTATTGTATGGCGGAACAAGGATTACAACGGGCGAAAGTATACTAGAAATTTTGACAGTTCTCTTGCGCCGCTCACTCAGTAGTAGGTGCCTAACATATATTTTGAAATTGCTTGAATTGCATTGTAAGCAATCGAATCACTGTGTGAAGAGTCTTTATTGATTCAGGAAATACTTTTAAAATATTTATGCCCCAATGACATGACATTTCTATTGCTGCAACTGTTGGGAACCATTGCAAAGTAGGAAACGATCGTGCAATCAGTGTGCCAAGGGTACAGAGGTGGGCTACTTTATTCATATATCCATTCAAAATCCGCTGGAGACACTGTTTAAACGGGTGAACTTTTTTCATCAACTACAGGCTCGCTTCAACCGACCGCAAATCATTGCAACCAATTATGAAGATACGATGGCCAAGTTTGCCAGGAGTTGGTGGATCCTACGAGTACTCTGTCAAATCCAAATAATATCTCACTCATGTATAATATGGGCGGTATTACTTTATTCAAGTCTTCCAATTTTCCAATATGACTCTTTTAATTCGACATAAATGAGCTACCTGTCGATCAAAGAGCACAGAAGGAAAAGTTATTGTTAGCTGGATTGTGGTTCGGTTCCAAGAAACCTTTTCTTGGCTTGTTCTTATATCCAATAAGTAAAGAATTGACTGATGGAGATGGAGTAGATTTTGTAGTCCAAGTTTGGATTCCTCTGTCCGTCTTCAAGTCTCGGTGGTTTGTGGAACGTGTGATCTGTCTGGAAAGATTCTTTTTGTAAGGATGCAATGCTCCAATGTAGTGTATGGATGCCAGAAATGCAAAATTAGAGCAGAAACAAAGCTCGATTCGTGTATATCTATTTAAAACATGCCTTGATGAGCCAACTCAAGCGGAAACTAATACTTTTGCAGTTGAGGCAGTACACTATTGTGGCCCTCCATGTGGAGTTAAAGGGCCAAGTACTATTGCCCCATTTGCCCGAAACTACATTGGCTGGACTGCAGTAGATTCTATGCATGCAGTGTTTTTAGGTGCAGTAAAATTATCAATGGTTTTATAGTTCTCATCAAATTTCAGTAACAAAGAATCGTCGCTCTCAAAGTACAAGAAAATAGTTGCTAAATACATAGTCAGCATGAAGCCACTTCATTTCGTTTCTTGACTACCTCGTTCAATTTCAGAACATTTCAGTTATTACAAAATCTCAAAATTAAAAGTGTACTTTTACTATTATTCAGTTCCAATTTTACACTTGATAGTATTAGATGCCTATTTTGAGCACGATTTGTTACTTGTAGATGCCATATTTTTTCTGAATCAATCCAGTTTTTCTGATGAAATGATTGAGAAAGCTGCAGAATTGCTCACAGAATTAGCAGCCAGATTTTTTGATCTTTACGGGAAAAGATTCATTGCTGCAAACGTTCATCTGCTAACATGTCTTCCTACAACTACATGAAACTTTGGACCTCTATTGACAATACAAAAGTATCATCACAGAAACGCGCTTCTCTGGATTACATCGTTGCCCTGGACTCTCCTATTACATGGCTATACCGAAACTTATTGAAAGATTATGACCGGATAGTATAGTAGCAACATTCTGTCATCGTCTGATTAACTCTCACAGGAAATTTAAATCGCTAAATCTTCAACCACACTTTTATAGAATAGGGGCACTTGAAACAAAAAAGCAAATTCCAGATTTTATTTGGGAATTTCTTAAGT
>NW_011887869.1:284039-286270 GCF_000806365.1 Fopius arisanus | reverse complement strand
CAAATTAGACAATAAATTTAGTGGCAAGATTCACTATCTCAAATGCAATAGTATTTCAACACGATGAATAAATTGCATTCACAAATAATAAATAATGTTTGAAATAGATAGGTGACAAAGAGATTCGAGAGTCGGTAGTGAGTAATAAAAGAATCAAGTTTCCAATTTAGAGGCTTTAGGATAACTTAAATGAGCAATTATAGAGCGAAGTAATCTAGCAACAAAAGTGGGTGGTACCATCACACAGACTTTCTGATCAACTATATGCTTGAATTTGGAGAGACACCAAGGTTTATCTTTCAATTGTGATGAAAACCATAACGTGAAAAGATCTTGAAGAAAGCCTAGAAAAAACCATTCCATCGTATCAATTACAGTAGTTCCGATATAGTCGGATGATAAGGCTGATATTGCACTTCGCTCCTTTCACAGCTTTCGCTCCTCTTAGTGCTTCTTCAGAATCAGCTGCTCTTGAGTACGCTCTTTCAGGTCCGTTTTAAATGGATAAACACGAAGATTCATTGTACCACAGCGTACAGATATTTTTCCCCATATTTGTGGCATCCAAATTCCCCACTAACCCGCGTAGAAAAAATAGAGTCTTTGTAATATCTTTCAAAAATCTTAAGGAGCATCTTTGAAAGATTTGTCTAAAGAGCTTTTTGATGAGCCAAGAAGCTCTTTAGAAGACAAAGTCTACTAGAGACAACTGAATGCTCTTTAAGAGATAATTTTTGAAGATCTTGCGCAGATTTCTTTAAAAAGAGCTCCGGAAGTCGATTTTCTTTCAAGATCTTCGAAAGATAATTTTGTTCCAAGATCTTCGGAAGACAATTTTCGTCGAAGGTTTTTCGAAGATGATTCTCCGGAACATATATTGTTTTTAAAATCTTCATAAGATATTATTCTAGACGTAAGGTATGGAAAACTGGAAATTGCGTATTCCAGACCGTACAATTTTGTTGTCCACCTTCAGCTTCGATGACTCTTCAACGTGGGAGTTGAAGATCTGTTTGAAAAAAAGGCTCAGTTGTTTTATTTCGCCAGTTCCTTGATACTCGTTGGTCTCCCTTTTTTAATCTTCGCCATCCGAAAAAAAGAGAAGGCACGTGGAACAAATGAGAGGAATCAATTACCTGACAGGATGAGCACTTCATTTGACGATAACGGACAAAGTTACGCAAGTCTAACAGTTGACAACACGTCTAATCAAAAAACAATACTGGGAGTGGGTAGAGATGGCAAAAAAATACGCTACATATACCGCATTAAAAATGGATACATTCAAGAAAATCGGGCGATTGATTTTTCCATTTTTACGCTATGATGTTCCTATGATGTTTGTTCTTTATTTCACGTATGGTGTAGTTCACAGAGAAAACGTCTACAAGGAAGCTTGAAATTTTGAAGAAGTGGTACTTCAAACATGGGCATGGAAAATAATCATAATCATTTGGGTTGGATCACATGTCTCCAGATTCACAGAGGTTTCGGTAAATGTTTCCATTGTATACGTATTCATAAAAATTTTCACTTTGTTTTCTCTGGATGAATCGACATTGCAACTGTTTTACAAAATTTGATCGTCTGTATAATGTCTGGAGTTGATCAATTAGTGGTATTTTTATGGAATAACCCACTTCGGTATTATCTAAACAGTTCTCACATGGAGTTTTATTAGTTTTCGAAGACGAAAAACACTCATCACAATAGAATTGTCGGTAATATGCTAATATGGTCGCTCTTTTTCCCTACTTTTCCATATCATGAATTGTTTCCATTTGAGATATATCAGCAGTAAATAAACATCGTTAGTCTCCGTTTTGAGGCTTTAGCGGCCATAATTATTATTATAGTTGGCTTCCGGATGGATGCTGCGTTTAGTTTCAGCGTTTTGTCGACGTTTCGAAAACATTGTCTGCATGTTCAGGGCTAAGAGCTCCGATATTTGAGGGTACTCCTTGTATACCCTCTGCTGCAGTGGCGGTGGTAAAGATACGAGGGGGGGCTTAGGGAGGGGGGTTCAACCAACTACTTTTTCAATTGCCCAATTACAAACCTAGGAGGATGGTTTTCAAATAGGTTTTACTTGATATCCTCTGTCCCTGTTGGGTTTGTTACGATTTTTATGGATCTCTACACCTTCTCGGTGTCTTCTTTCAAAATATCTCTGAGGTTTAGGTTAGAAATATCGCCTTAAATCTTCCTCTCGATGTACAGAGAACGATTCA
>NW_011887869.1:280281-281779 GCF_000806365.1 Fopius arisanus | reverse complement strand
GAATTATTTTTTTCATTTGTTCAATATCAATTTTTTCGCGTAAATCTGACTGAAATTTGTGTGCAGAAGCTGACACATGTCGACTAACATAAATAAGTCAATTAAAATCAGTGGTTTCGCGAAGAATTCATTGAACGAAATAGAAAAAGATTGAGTACAATGTACCATGCCCCAAACACGACATGCAAATCGAATGGAGTAAATTCAAGATGAGAAAAATAATTAATTAATTTTAATTAAAGTTAATCAGATATTTCCCGCAAGGTTCCCAATGTATGATCGATGAGAAAAGATTTTTTGGTAAATTCTATTCTATGCTATTGGAGAACATACAGCAGTTTTTTTTAAATACAAAGACGCGAGAATTTGAAGTAAAGTTGGGATGAGAAGGTGGTAAAGGAGTGCGAAAAGGCGGAACAGGGAGAAATGGTGTAATTTAAGTGAAGAAAATCCACCTGTCAATCCTCTCCGAGTTCTCCAAGATTTCTGTACTTATTTACAATCCTGTGCTTCATTCTTTCTTTCTTTCAACCATCGTAACTGAATGTCCTAACGACCTTGACGTTTTTAAACCTCCATGATAGTTACTTTGTAAATTTATTGGTTGTGATCTAGCTGAAATAATATTACTTCTTATTTTCACCCTCATACCACATAAAATTGAATGATTTACATTCGTTTCATGCAGGAACAAATCCGCATAAACGTGTTTCCTCTGAAGAAAATATTTCTAATTTTAATAATGATTATTATTTTCACAGTATAATATGGTTATGAATTTTCATAATGATGATATGTTTAATAATTTTTTAGCAATAAATTCAATTTATTAATTTCCATTCCTCCCATCATTCTTCTTCTGTTTTCTTTATCCAAGAATGTCGTTGGCGTTAATAAATTGTTCTCTGTGCAGTCTGATTGTAGGGTGTTCATTTATTATCACAGGATGCTTTAGATGAACCTTCATGAAAAAATTTAGTCCTTTTAATTACAACGAATACCTTTAAAATAATGATCAATGTTCGAAATGATCTGATCATGATATTGTAGGGATTGTGACTGAAGAAAAACCTTGAGCATTAAAAACCAAAATATAAAATAATCAACAAATTATTTTTATGATGAGACTACATATAGATACGTTTTTACAAACATGTGATGCTTTTCTAATTTAAGTTAATAATTTATTGCTAAGTTATGTTATTGAAATCACAAAAAAATTGAAATTATGTATGAATATAGTATATAGTATGAAATGACTTTGAAAATTGTTGAAAATATTGAGCTGAATCGCTGCTGGAAACTTCTGAAAAGCATTTTCGTTTTCCTTTTTTTAAATACCAAGGGAGTCTAATTGCTACTTAGATGAACTACTCCCCGATACTCTCCGACTTTCGAAATCGGTAGCAGTCATGTTAACCATGTTAGCCCTGGAATTACCAAATCCATCCATCGTCCTCCCGTGAGTCAGTACTCTCATTCACTCCAATCGAATTAA
>NW_011887869.1:274824-278261 GCF_000806365.1 Fopius arisanus | reverse complement strand
GGAATGCGAAAGGTGAGATATGTCTATACCGATATATCCCGAATATATTTCGGATAATGCATTTTTTACCGACATGTAAGTATGTAGCAGGACTGAGATACGCGAAGGTAAATCAACACTCACATAGTTATTAGAATCTGAGAGATTTTGCTGTTAAGTTTCGATTAGAATAAGTTGGGACTAGTTTAATAGTCTTTTATGGTATGAGCTATACTAATGAACCTTCAATATCAATATTTTTTCTCATTCAATAGAAATATCCGACATTATGTGAGACCAAAATTGTAGTATTGAGGATGACCTATAACCGGGGTAATCCCCAACTACTGCTAACAATAGAAGCCAGAAGAGGGCACTTTTTCCAGGTATTCACATACGAGATGGATGAAATTCCATGGAGTAGGATGTAGACTGCTTAATGTTCCGCGGTGAGAATAAAATGGGCGACAGTTTCTTTGATGACTCTTTCATTGTATCGTAATATTTTTTATATTTTCTCCATTGACACTTCGTATTAAGATGCATATCTCCATTATCATTATTTCTGTTATCATTTATCGCTCACATATCCCAGTATTTTTATCTCAATTGTTCTTTTGGCAAGGACGGCGCAATTAATTGGGAACGAAAAATCATACAAGCAGGTGAAGAGGAAAATTCAAAAGGCGCATTGCATAATTCGTTCTAGAGTTTTATAGTATAGAACATGTTTCTGCAAAAGGAATTCTTGCGTACAAGTATAGTAAAGGGAAGTTTTCTCGAGATCAACTTCATGAACTTCACATTTATTCATAATAGATCCTCAATAATCGTAATGACTATCGGAATATTTGCAATAGTTTGTCAAACTAACAAATAAATCATGTGCAAGAATGCACATGATCCAATCTCCATTTATCCACTCCAACTTCCATCAGCGACCAGATAATAGAAATCCAGTCGAATTGCTGTCATTAACAAGCTCTCGTTGATTCTTCACTGAATTGGATACTATACCGTTACTTAATTACTCATTGCTCATTATTATAGTGCATTGGACTTTAAAATGGTTACTTATACTACTGATGGGTGAGTTTCTACGAATTGGCCATATTCGGTTGAGTATTCAGTCATAAACTGAATTCCATTCAGTCATAAATATAACGAATAATTCAACTGTAAGTCAATTTTAACAATATTTAATTCTATTCTATTTTTCGTTTGAATGAACCGAAAACCCTTTGAGGAAACTGAGCATTTAATCGCACTGCATCTCTGTTTATACTATCAACTATCCGTTCTCTAACTATTACCTAATCATCCAGTTGGCTTAACCTAACCTCTCGAACTGAATCGTTATCCAACTGTCACCCCTCGATTCAGTTGGTACTATTTAACTACGCCATTAGGTAACAGTTACCGAGTCTGTGTAACATTACCCTAATCATTCTATGAGCCTGCTGCAAGGTTTTGATAACACGGCTTTTTCTGTCAATAAAAATATCCTATCGTGAATCGTGTGTGTAAAAAATGAGACTGCCAACATAATATAAACAGAAACTCTTTGAAACTTTGAGAACTTGATTTTTTTCATTCTTATGAAAACTTAAGTGTATTCATACTGATGGTTGGAGATTTTCATAGATAGAAGATCTTATTACCTATTTATTCTGAAAATGAATTTTGCCTGAAAAATGGCTCATAAATGAAAGACAACAGAATTCATTCTTGATAAATAAATACCTGACAATGCCGGGCATAATTCAAACAATACCATAATAATAACTCGATATAACTATAACAATGATGACCGTAATAATCCTTTAAGAGGTTTACATCCCAAGAAGAAGAAAAATTATATTTTTCTTCTACCATACAGCTGCTATCGTTGTCTTCCCACAGTGTTCTAGCACGGAGCAGCATTCCAATCAATTAGCTTTACTATTTAGCGAGATGAAAGTCATCAGGAAGTAAGAAATCTTGCCGGGCCATTATACTTTTCATGTTCATCATAACAATTATTCCATGTATTATTTCTATTGTTACGATTTTATCTTTGTTGTGCTAAGCCTGCATCCCTGCATGCAACTACGTGAATCACTGTTGTTTCCTTTTCTTCATCACTCCGGTTTATTTACGTAATGTTCTTTGAGATACAATTTAAGGAGGGGGGAGGTTAAGGGAATTCGGTGGGAATGGAGGGAATCGCACTGAAAAAGTAATTGGACAATTTATCCGCAACTGGTATCCGGGACGAATTCAACGAGGTTTTTGTAACGCTGATGTATGTATGTATGTATTTCAAGGGGTGCATTGGGGGTAGGTGAAGGGAGTACCAATAAATACCGTTTCTGAACTTGAATGGCAATAAATCGAGCCACTCGTACGCCTAGTCAGGAGAAACGGGATGGACGTAGGAAACGACGTTGATTATACCCCAGGGGAATGCCTACACGGGATGGTATATTCGATATTTGTTTTTTCCGATTGGTCATGAATTTTTATGCATTTATTTTCTGGCGGACTGTGATTGAAGGGTATTGCTTAGGGGGTGGGAATATTATAGATTGACGTATAGAGTGGCATGATTTTTTTCATCGTTAATTCTTGCGCGATGAGGGGTGTCACATTCATGGCATTTTCTTTTTTCCAGTTCTTTTTATCAAGAGGATAATGATAATCATAATGATGATTCGACTTTTTTCGCAGTAATATTTACTAAACTACGTCAATGTGTGCAATTACGGAGTTCGACGTGAGAATTATTGTCTATTTAATTTTCTCCACATGGGAAAAGATATAGTTCAATCAAATATAATGTGAGCCAGTATGAGGGTATACTTGAAATTAGTCTATGAGTAAATTTACTTTCAGTATCTTACACGCTTTCTGTTTAGTACACTTGCTTGGTGTCAGTAAAACCATTAAAATCCATGAATAATCGTCTATATAAACCTTCTTTTTTAAAATTAAGAGACGACAAAAAGCAAAGAAAAAAATCTTCAATTTCCAGAAAATACATTGCGTCGCGCAGAAACACAAAATCCCAAAAAGTCCTTGAAATAGTGGAAAAAAATATTTATGTTAAGAAAATCCGTTGGAGCCTTTCACATGAAAATGAATTTGAGAACGAGCAGGTCACTCGTTTCTTTTTTTCCTTGACTTTTCCATCCTCAAGTGAGACCCCGAGTTCTTAATTTTATTGTCCATAGAGACCATTCATTGCTTTTTAAACCCTTTGGATATTTGTCTGTAAACAGATTTCTTATATCACCTCACACACACCTCACACCTTCCGTGAAGGTGTGATGAAATTTTTTTTTGTACTTTGAAGAATTTCATTTATCTTCATTTTTCTCTGCTTTCGGGTCACTCGTCGTTAGCACCAATACTGGACACATTGTTGATCTCAATACCAATCACTATACCTGGGATTCACAACTCCAGTGAAGGGTCGG
>NW_011887869.1:270514-274814 GCF_000806365.1 Fopius arisanus | reverse complement strand
TCTGCAAAGGGAAGTTTTCTCGAGATCAACTTCATGAACTTCACATTTATTCATAATAGATCCTCAATAATCGTAATGACTATCGGAATATTTGCAATAGTTTGTCAAACTAACAAATAAATCATGTGCAAGAATGCACATGATCCAATCTCCATTTATCCACTCCAACTTCCATTAGCGACCAAATAATAGAAATCCAGTCGAATTGCTGTCATTAACAAGCTCTCGTTGATTCTTCACTGAATTGGATACTATACCGTTACTTAATTACTCATTACTCATTATTATAGTGCATTGGACTTTAAAATGGTTACTTATACTACTGATGGGTGGGTTTCTACGAATTGGCCATATTCGGTTGAGTATTCAGTCGTAAACTGAATTACATTCAGTCATAAATATAATGAATAATTCAACTGTAAGTCAATTTTAACAATATTTGATTCTATTCTATTTTTCGCTTGAATGAACCCAAAACCCTTTGAGGAAACTGAGCATTTAATCGTACTGCATCTCTGTTTATACTATCAACTATCCGTTCGCTAACTATTACCTAATCATTCTATGAGCGTGCAGCAAGGTTTTGATAACACGGCTTTTTCTGTCAATAAAAATATCCTATCGTGAATCGTGTGTGTAAAAAATGAGACTGCCAACATAATATAAACAGAAACTCTTTGAAACTTTGAGAACTTGATTTTTTTCATTCTTATGAAAACTTAAGTGTATTCATACTGATGGTTGGAGATTTTCATAGATAGAAGATCTTATTACCTATTTATTCTGAAAATGAATTTTGCCTGAAAAATGGCTCATAAATGAAAGACAACAGAATTCATTCTTGATAAATAAATACCTGACAATGCCGGGCATAATTCAAACAATACCATAATAATAACTCGATATAACTATAACAATGATGACCGTAATAATCCTTTAAGAGGTTTACATCCCAAGAAGAAGAAAAATTATATTTTTCTTCTACCATACAGCTGCTATCGTTGTCTTCCCACAGTGTTCTAGCACGGAGCAGCATTCCAATCAATTAGCTTTACTATTTAGCGAGATGAAAGTCATCAGGAAGTAAGAAATCTTGCCGGGCCATTATACTTTTCATGTTCATCATAACAATTATTCCATGTATTATTTCTATTGTTACGATTTTATCTTTGTTGTGCTAAGCCTGCATCCCTGCATGCAACTACGTGAATCACTGTTGTTTCCTTTTCTTCATCACTCCGGTTTATTTACGTAATGTTCTTTGAGATACAATTTAAGGAGGGGGGAGGTTAAGGGAATTCGGTGGGAATGGAGGGAATCGCACTGAAAAAGTAATTGGACAATTTATCCGCAACTGGTATCCGGGACGAATTCAACGAGGTTTTTGTAACGCTGATGTATGTATGTATGTATTTCAAGGGGTGCATTGGGGGTAGGTGAAGGGAGCACCAATAAATACCGTTTCTGAACTTGAATGGCAATAAATCGAGCCACTCGTACGCCTAGTCAGGAGAAACGGGATGGACGTAGGAAACGACGTTGATTATACCCCAGGGGAATGCCTACACGGGATGGTATATTTGATATTTGTTTTTTCCGATTGGTCATGAATTTTTATGCATTTATTTTCTGGCGGACTGTGATTGAAGGGTATTGCTTAGGGGGTGGCAATATTATAGATTGACGTATAGAGTGGCATGATTTTTTTCATCGTTAATTCTTGCGCGATGAGGGGTGTCACATTCATGGCATTTTCTTTTTTCCAGTGCTTTTTATCAAGAGGATAATGATAATCATAATGATGATTCGACTTTTTTCGCAGTAATAGTTACTAAACTACGTTAATGTATGCAATTACGGAGTTCGACGTGAGAATTATTGTCTATTTAATTTTCTCCACATGGGAAAAGATATAGTTCAATCAAATATAATGTGAGCCAGTATGAGGGTATACTTGAAATTAGTCTATGAGTAAATTTACTTTCAGTATCTTACACGCTTTCTGTTTAGTACACTTGCTTGGTGTCAGTAAAACCATTAAAATCCATGAATAATCGTCTATATAAACCTTCTTTTTTAAAATTAAGAGACGACAAAAAGCAAAGAAAAAAATCTTCAATTTCCAGAAAATACATTGCGTCGCGCAGAAACACAAAATCCCAAAGAGTCCTTGAAATAGTGAAAAAAAATATTTATGTTAAGAAAATCCGTTGGAGACTTTCACATGAAAATGAATTTGAGAACGAGCAGGTCACTCGTTTCTTTTTTTCCTTGATTTTTCCATCCTCAAGTGAGACCTCGAGTTCTTAATTTTATTGTCCATAGAGACCATTCATTGCTTTTTAAACCCTTTGGATATTTGTCTGTAAACAGATTTCTTATATCACCTCACACACACCTCACACCTTCCGTGCAGGTGTGATGAAATTTTTTTTTGTACTTTGAAGAATTTCATTTATCTTCATTTTTCTCTGCTTTCGGGTCACTCGTCGTTAGCACCAATACTGGACACATTGTTGATCTCAATACCAATCAGTATACCTGGGATTCACAACTCCAGTCAAGGGTCGACAGTATTTTTTAACTCAGACTATTGCATCAACTATCCGGTACAATACTGCATTTTCAAACAAATTTCCCAACTTTCAAAGGAAAAATAAATTGTTACATTTCAACCTCAGTTTTCTTCCGTATAGAGGCATGAAGGTACTAACAGACAATCCTGTAAAATAGTGATGGAACCTTCTATGCAACGCAAGAATTAGCGACAGTGTTTTACATAAAATAGAACGTGGTAGCAAGCAGATAACTTTTCACAAACACATTTTTATTGTCTACTGTTTGGTGTGAAATAATAATGACGCGAAAAATGATATCGTTGTTACACTGTGTTCCTATGTTGCATGATGTTCAACGCTTTTTCAATTTAATTAGTGTGAAGAGCGATTATTTATTCTCTTCATCCAATTCAAAGCATCGCTACTTTCGAGTCACGTTGATAAGAGTACAAGAGAAGCGTTGATACACCAATGACTATGTCTGCGATTGACAACCGCAAGAAAGAAATAAAATTGAAATCATCATTTTTCATGTTGACTATTACGTTAACTGTGCTGTACAACTAGGACCTTTTCTTTTCCATTATCATAAACCGAGTATTGGGTGACCATTCGATGATCTTGATGATCTTTTGTACACCAAAACATACAGTTAATAAAATTTTTCAATATCAATACGAATGATTGCTAAATGTTCGTTATAAGCAGGCGTATGTCCTGCGCATTAATGACACGGGAATGATCATTGTGGATTGACTACACAGGTAGTTTGAAAATCGACCATACCCAGTGATCCATTCTCACCCTTCTAGCCTCCAAAGCCCATTTCATTCCACATCTATCCACCAACTCTAGGCCAAAATCTGGCCATGCTCCAATACGCAGACCTCTCGATCACTTGTATTGTGTGCACGTGTGCAACTGAAAATCCTTGGCAGTCCCGTTTGTTCCTGCTGCACCGTAATCCATCCCCCCTGCCCGTTCACCTCCAACATATCGCGAAATAATTTGACACCGAAAATTAGTGATCGGTTTGTCGCACGAGCTGGCCTCCACTGCTGTACCAGCGCCATTACCTCATTCCAGTACAACCAGAATAAACTGCTGGTGGGGGTATAAATCACTCATTGAAATGGAATTGTATTTTGAGGGCATATTCCATAGCACCGCAACGAATGATAGCGAGTTCAATGATTATTGAAATACCATTGTCAAATAGCACAATTCTATATCGGCATGTTACATCATCATTACATGACGTGTCCAAGTTATTGCTTGTGTCGGTCGTCATTAAATGGGCTGTAACAGTACTTCGAAGCATTTTGGTTGAAAAATTCATCCAGATTATCATTAAATAAATCCCAGTAAAAGAGATAACTCAAATTATCAAGAAAATAATTTTGGTAAATGTCTAGTTTAGGTCCACCAAACCATTCTGGATGTTGTATATTCGTTTGGATTAGTTTCCATCGCCTGATTAAGGATCTGAGCATCATTTTAGAGGGGAACAATTATTATAGAAAATATTAGTGTTTACGTTTTTTACATATTTAGTGTCTACGTTTTTCAGATCCACGGCGAAGACGTGGCGGTGTTGTCAGCCACAAAGACAACAGATTTTGGTTTACTGATAGACAATGGATACTCAGAAAGATGGATTTTGACACAGTCCTGAGCACATCCACTAAAAACTCTGAATTCACCACTCCCAACCACCTACCGTCACTGACTAAACACGGCGA
>NW_011887869.1:262961-265314 GCF_000806365.1 Fopius arisanus | reverse complement strand
GTCCAAGTAATGCATTTTTGTTATTCATTCCCTAGGGAAGGTTTTACGATCATAAAGGCCGTATAAATATTGTTCATCACTCGGCCGACAAGAACTATGAATATGGGTTATTCTCAGTGGACTCAACGAGATTTAAAGCCTTAGTCCTCTCGATTGTATCGCCGATTTTTATCGCTCATTTTATCACACCCTTTTGAGAGATGCGTCATCATTCAAACCTTTGCGAGCTTTTTTTTCTTAACTAAACCATGAGAAATAGCCGTGCTACAATTATACCGTAAATATTCATTGTGATTCGAAAGATTATAATAATTTCAGTGATATGATACTGTTCATCTAAAAAACAATACTGTGCGCCAAAATAAAGAAATGGAATGTTATTATATAAGAGAGATTAAGAGAAAGAAGGGAATGTTATTATATTCGGCCCAAAATTCAATGCTGAAATCAATGATGAGGAGTTCCGAAAATGCCTATTATTTAAATATGCGAGTCTCAATATGCGAGTCTAAAAAGAGTTTAAATATATAGTCAGTAAAGCAAGAGGGACAACGCGTAAGAAAATTCCACTTGCCCCGTTGCTGTTTCTAGTGATCAATTGGCAGAGCAACAAAATGTTTTTTTTACTGGTTTACTTCAATGAAATTCGTGTAGAATTTCAGATATTATAACTTCAAATTACTGTTTATATCTATTTACACCTAATCTGAAAGTATATTGAGAATATCCATGATTAGGAGTTATTACGTCACGGGATTGAATCAGGGATTCAGTCATATCTAAGAATTTCAGTTAGCTTACCGAAAATAATTTAAAAAAAACATATTAATGATTATTGTTTTGATAAAATTTGCAACTAAAAATTAATAATTATCAAAGAATATGGAAATTCATAGATAAAATTTCTTTCATGTTGTCAAATTTGGGAAATTCGGAATTTCATAACACGGACTAACTTTTGCCTCAAACTCACAATCTAATTTCTCTTTAACTGGTTCCCTGGTAGGAATCGCCAAGCATTGACAACAGGGCCAAGCTTGGTTGACCCTATCCTGCCAAGCCTGGCATTTCCTAGCCTGAGTCGGGATTGAATCTATGGTGATGCCAGGCTAGCCCCAAGGTCATTTCGGCAGGTCACTCTGAAGCCCGGTAAGAATGCTAGTTCATAGCCTGGGCCAAGCTTGTTCTCAGGCTTGGAACTTTCTAGCGTGGGTCTAGCTTCAGCCAATGTTCAGACCAAATTCGCGGGAATGCCGCTAGATGGCGAAGAGAAGTTTTGATTTCTACAAGTGAATTATTGCGTTAAAGTTCATGAATGGATTACCGATAGGCTGAATAAGTACTCTGCTTTCCCTTCAATACACGCATAAATCATTCGCCTTTTACTCAAGATTTGCATGGAGGGGATTAATTGATGAGTCTATCAAACAATTTTTTGTACGCCGAAACTGGAACGCCAATCAATTAAAGCCTAATTAAATTAAACACAATAATATTAATAAGATGAATAATAATATAAAATCCGATGAATATATGTTAAATTTCAATTCCAATTTAATTAATTGCAAGTCCTGATTGAAGCCAGGCGTTAGCGTATAGTAGGTTTGATCACGCCTGAATTATACTGGTGGGCCTATGATGGGCATCACCCTTGGGCCAAGTGGGCCTTCCCCAGCTTGGTCCAATATTACACTCCCGGCATATCCCAAGCCTGGTCCAGGCTTGGTCCAATTGTTAATTCCTATCTGGGTTAGCGTGGCAATCTTTTCCCCCGCGGAAAATTCAAATAGTATATCCAAATATCCATTCGAAAAAATTTTGCAGTTATGGAATTTTTATCATTACAACTGTTCAAACCGAAATTGATAGAGATAAAATGGGAGAACCACGACTTCCTGTGGTGAAAGTTTCGTTGTTAGTACCACAAATTCCCGGAATTGGTTTGAAAAAAAAAATCGGGTCTAAGCCGTGATGAGCGGGATTTTTTACTCTTTTATGATGAAATCTCATGGAAAAATGTACAGCCATGTTGATTGAATCGGCGATAACAAAACCAAAATGTTTAAGAAACAATCCTAAATCAGTTAATACTTACGGGAGTTACACTCTTAAAAACTGTAGATATGAGAAAAAAATCGTAGCAGGTTCCTGGTATCGTTGAAAAATTGAAAAAAAAATTTGAATAGTCATCTAATGATGTCCACGATATGGGAAAAAATCGGTGATACAATCGAAGGGGGTAAGGGTTGAATCTCGTTGAGTTCAGAATACCCCATATACCATTTTGTTCGACTTTTTAAAACGATTTCATGGGCCTCAAGTTGGATTAGAACGTTTTCGAACAAATTTTCTA
>NW_011887869.1:260414-262355 GCF_000806365.1 Fopius arisanus | reverse complement strand
GAAAAAAATTAGAGGAGGAAAGAGTTCGAGCCGATTTTATTAGATTAATTTAGGGGTAGCAATTGTATTCCAGGGGCACCGAGCCTCCAGCTTAAGTAGAATTAGAACAACTAGTGGAGAATTACGGATTAAAGTAGAAGGGACCGAAAAGAGCCATCCGGTAGTTGAAAAGGAAAATCGCGACATCGATAAAATTCGGCACACCGAATCAAGGCATTGCAGGAGATGAATCGATCACTCTTATCTTTTAGGTGGAACGTCGAGGAAGATAAGCATGACCCTTATTCGTCCCAAATCGACAGGTTGCTTACGGCTTAGTGAAAATAAGAAGTTTTCAAATTATTACGTGTCAGGAATTTAGTTTAGCATTGAGCTTATGCAAACCTGGGAGAGCGACTAAAAAGACCTTGAATGGCAGTAAGACGATTATAGTGATGAAGATAAAGATTATAAAAACAAAGTTAGGATTAAATTTTGGATTTAAACTTGCGGGGGAAAAATCGGCAGAGACGCCGCGGCTGGAAGTGAATTTAAGGCTAGCTAATCAGAGAGCGTCTGATTTTCGGCTGTGCGTAATCCACTTGTTGCATTGACCTCGCCAAAGCAGTAGTTTGCGTCGAGTCATGCAGGCGTGACAAGCGATGAGAAACCTTATAAATAGTGCATCAAGTGTTAAGGACATTTGATCCCAGGTAGGAATTAACAATTGAACCAAGCCTAGTTTCTAGACTGGCGCCATAGCTTGGGCCTAGCATGGGATATGCTGGGAGTGAAACATTGGACCAAGCTTGGGAACGCCCGCTTGGCCCAAGGGTGATGCCCATCATAGGCCCACCAGTATAATTCAGGCGTGATCAAACCTACTATAAGCTAACGCCTGGCTTGAATCAGGACTTGTAATTAATTAAATTGGAATGGAAATTTAACATATATTTATCGTATTTTAGATTATTATTCATCTTATTAATATTATTGTGTTTAACTTAATTAGGCTTTAATTGATTGGCGTTCCAGTTTCGGCCAGGCGTACAAAAAATTGTTTGATAGGCTCATCAATTAATCCCCTCCATGGAAATCTTGAGTAAAAGGCCAATGATTTATGCGTGTATTGAAGGGAAACCCGAGTACTTATTCAGCCGATCGGTAGTCCATTCATGAACTCTAACGCAATAATTCACTTGTAGAAATCAAAACGTCTCTTCGCCATCTAGCGGCATTCCCGCGAATTTGGTCTGAACATTGGCTGAAGCTAGACCCACGCTAGAAAGTTCCAAGCCTGAGAACAAGCTTGGCCCAGACTATGAACTAGCCTTCTTACCGGGCTTCAGAGTGACCTGCCAAAATGACCTTGGGGCTAGCCTGGCGTCACCATAGGTTCAAGCCAGACTCAGGCTAGGAAATGCCAGGCTTGGCAGCATAGGGTCAACCAAGCTTGGCCCTGTTGTCAATGCTTGGAGATTCCTACCAGGGATGCACGTAAGGGTCCACGCAAAAGGCGCGGACTGTGATCAGATATGTTGCTAAAACGCTTTTCTATCTGTCTGGCATATGGTACTGTACGTTAGAAGACCCGCCCAACTGCATATTTTTATTACCCTAGGGAGGTAACTAAAAACGAAAGCGAAAATTGACCACCTTCGGTTTGGTACTTCCTAATTAATTGGTAATGATTTTAGCAAGGTCAATAGAACTTAGGGGAAGTAGCGCGAAGGTAACCGGCGTTTTCAACGCCCAAAAAAATGTCACATTACATTAGTAATGTGGCAATGCAAATTTTCATTGAAAAATTAATCATTAATTAACATTACAAACCGTATTTTCTTGAATTTCCAAGATGAACAAGAAATGGAGTAGCCATTTTCAATGGAACTTTACTTGAAACTCCCATAATTGAAAATTCAAATAACCTGACTGGTATGTCAAGGAATTTCTACCAGTCTA
>NW_011887869.1:255725-259609 GCF_000806365.1 Fopius arisanus | reverse complement strand
CTTGACAAATTTGTCGAGCATGTCACCTCAAATAACGGATGAGTGTCTAATTTTACATTTAATAGCATTTGGACGCGCTTTGTGCGTCCATAATCATCATTTGCAAAACAAATCAATTCGATACGTAAAATCTATGGCAATATACACAGTATATTCATTTATGTATTTTCATTTCGAAATGGGAGCACATGATTAATGCATTGAGCTGAGTTATAAAAATGAATTTTTTGAAAATGTAAATTTAAAAAATTATATTTTTTATTTTTTAAGCTGGAATTTTATTGTAATTTGGAGAAATACAATATGCTTGTACTAGACGGAGAAAAGAGCCATGGTAGGGAGGCCTATTTGAATATTTATACGACTGATAAGAATTGCTATAATTTAGGAAACTTTACCGCGTTATGGTACTGATACTATTTCACATCGTAACGCTTACTATGGTATATAATAATTACCTCATAGCGGGGTGATGACAGTTAACATAAATCAATGAAAAGCATGACTATACAGCATAGAAATGAGACCTATACGGTGTAGTAAACAATAGAAAATGCTTAAAAAATGAGATAAACAATAAAACAAAACAGAGGTAACAAATTTTTATTTCTAGATTACTGGATAGTATTAATTTGAGCATGATGAGCTAGTGATGCGGTTCGGGCGAATTGGTTTTGTTTATTTTTAGAAATAATACCAATCGACCTCGTAGCCACAAAATAATATTTTTGTTTAGTAAATACTTATACTTTAAAGTGCTTGGAATATCTATCCTCAAATTCAAAGTGGAGATCCAATTTCCAGGCTTGCTTTTTCAATTTACATTTATGAGACCGATTAAAAAATATTTTAAAATTGAAATTTTTTTGGGCCTTTGTACGTTGATCCATTTTTTAAATTACTCTCTAAGAAGTCCGCAACATATTCCGACCTGGACCAATGAAGAGAATTTTTAAAAAATCGATGACAGAAACTTCCGTCAAAAAATACTTTTAAATAAAGCCACGATTTCGAATTTTGATGAAAACGTTCTTTTTCGTTCAATATCTTCACTGAATTTCTTCGACAAAAATTAAAAGGATCCAATTTTTGAAACAAGTCATTTTTCGAGTTTTTTTAATAATTAAAAAAAAATCGATGAAAAGTAATGATGCAATTGTTTCCAACATTACTTTCCACAAGATGGAAAGTGGCGATGTACATCAATGCGTAATACATACTATAGTACATGTACAAAAAATAATGACAACAATAATAAGAAAATGGAGAATTCTGAAAAAAAAATTCATTTGCAATAATAATAATCTGTATTTTTTCAGTAAAACGTCATGATCCAATTTTCCAAACAATTCGAGAAATTTATTTGATAACTTTGGTTTGAACTTTCTGTTTTTTCTGCCTAGATTTAACTGCCTCCATTCTTTATCTCCTAGCTGATATTTTATATCGGATTCACATACAATTTTTATTCGACTCATAAAAGTCTGAAGTATCGGGATAAAAGAGAAAAAGATTAACTGAACTTTTTAAAAATCCATAACAGAAAATAGTGATTGCTTGCACGATCGAAATATTGTAATCTCAATTTTTGATTAATTAGGTAATTGGTCCAGGTTTCGTTTGTGATTAATATTCGCTTAATTGCAGATAATCAATAATTCTTGTAACTTTGAAAATCAATTGCTTGATCAATCAAAAATTGTCTATCTCCGATTATTGATTATTCTGATTATTACAAATTGGATGAGTAATCGATCATTGTTGGTTACGGAGGGTGGAATAAACGAAATAGATGAGAATATTTTCCTCCTAATTAGAAAAAAAATCAATATTCGAGATAATTTTCTCGAAGACGTCGACAGATTTGAGTAATTACGAATTCTGCAATCATGAAAACGACATCGAGTTCTCATTAATCAAGTAATTCCAAACGTTGATCGTGCAAATGATCATTATTCAAGTAATCGAAATATGACTTTTTTTGGGAATTCCTGTTTAGTATATTCGTATGATAAAATTTCCTATATTGTAATCATTTCTATAATTCAATTTTTTTTGTGTGGCTGGCAGCAAAGTTTGTGACTGGAAAATCCAATTTTGAGAGAGGGGTCAATGAAAACATCGAATTTTAGTTTAATCATCCCATGAATATTTGTAGATGTCACCACAAATCTGGTGAATGTATCCTCGAATTGTGAATGAATTAGAGTTGAATATTTGTTTTCAATGAGGCTTCAATTAGATTAACGAGTCCTCATGTTCCTCTCGAAGTCCATTACACTGTTAAGAAATTACAGTAGATAAATGTTAAAACAATTTGAATGTTTCACGCACGGAAGCTTTATGGATATTCTTTATAGACAAATCGGTCATTTTTCAACTACTCAAGTAGTTTTCAATTAGCAGGTGAATAGAATATTGAAAATCTTGAAAATGTTGAAGAGTCATGCAATAACTTTTCTGAGTATTCACTCAATTATATTTGATATCCAATTTTTCACCGGAGCAGAAACAGTTCTCGCGTCTCAGCCGTAAAAAAAATCCAGATCAATATCCAATTTCCGGTGGTGGTTAGCGAAAAAATAAATTGAAGTTATGTATGCAATAATGAAGGCATTTTTTTAAATTCAAAGTATTTAGAATTTTTTTTAATCTTTAATTATCTTTAAGATAGTTTCAATTTTCTTAATATTAATTTTCTTATTTTTTAAGATTATTCTATTGATAAATGTACTTCTTATGTCCAACTCAATCGATTATTAACCACAACTCTGGCCTATAAAAACAGTGCAACAAATTTGCGTAATAATAAACGAAAAAATAACAGAAAAATGCGGAATGAACGTATCCTAAATATAATTACATAAATACATAACTTATATAAATTCAGCGGACACGGTTTTGTTTTTGTTTAATCTGGAGGGGATGAAAGAGAAGGAGAATGGAATGATCTACACCATGACATGTACCATTGTTTCTGTAAATTATGAATTTTATCAGTTTATTTATAGAGTTATTTCTGGTGGTGACTATTTTGTCCCTGGAGGATGAATGCAACGGTTCGGGGGTGATTGTCTAACCATGATAACACTGGTTCCTGTGCCAAGCATCCGGCATACAAAATGGAGGTGATGCCGAGAGGAAGATATCATGGGAGATTACAATGAGATTAATCGCTTAATTGTTATTCCCTGAGGGGATTATATGCAGTAGGAGAAGGGTTTTCACAAGGAAGTTCTAGATTGGGGGGGCTTGCAAGCCATCAATAAAAGAATGTTTCTGATTTGAAGATGATTATCTCTAATCTAGTGACAAAATAATCTTAACAAGTGGATAATTGTAAAGATTTCCGTTTGGTATAGTCATGAATAATTACTATTAAATTATCCATTTCCTTCCCCAATGGGAATTATCCAATTATTTATTAACGTGAAAATTGGATTTTCATGTTTTACTTAAATTTAAATTTTTTACATTTTCAAAGCAAATAAATAGAAATATTTGTATACCGCTTTGACGAACACGTTTTGTTCTTTCGAATTGCTATTCTTTTTATTTGATTTAGTTGGATTTTTATATGATTATTGAAGTTTTTTTTCGATTTTTGCTTCCGAGTGGAAGCTTTGTATTCAGTTATAATTAATTTCCTTATTTTTTGTGTTAGGGTAACTAAATGTAGCCTAAAAAGTCCGAATATCTGATTTTTAAATACTGTCTGCATGTATGTATGCATGTATGTATGTGTGTGTTTATTGCTTTTTGCCCCCGAATGGAAGCATTGCAATCATTCGATTTGTCGATTCTCTAATTGTGCCTGGAAATGACATAGAATGGTCTGAAACGTAAAAATACGAAGTTTGAAGACCGTGTGGGTATGTGATGAT
>NW_011887869.1:241385-255715 GCF_000806365.1 Fopius arisanus | reverse complement strand
GAGAATGGAATGATCTACACCATGACATGTACCATTGTTTCTGTAAATTATGAATTTTATCAGTTTATTTATAGAGTTATTTCTGGTGGTGACTATTTTGTCCCTGGAGGATGAATGCAACGGTTCGGGGGTGATTGTCTAACCATGATAACACTGGTTCCTGTGCCAAGCATCCGGCATACAAAATGGAGGTGATGCCGAGAGGAAGATATCATGGGAGATTACAATGAGATTAATCGCTTAATTGTTATTCCCTGAGGGGATTATATGCAGTAGGAGAAGGGTTTTCACAAGGAAGTTCTAGATTGGGGGGGCTTGCAAGCCATCAATAAAAGAATGTTTCTGATTTGAAGATGATTATCTCTAATCTAGTGACAAAATAATCTTAACAAGTGGATAATTGTAAAGATTTCCGTTTGGTATAGTCATGAATAATTACTATTAAATTATCCATTTCCTTCCCCAATGGGAATTATCCAATTATTTATTAACGTGAAAATTGGATTTTCATGTTTTACTTAAATTTAAATTTTTTACATTTTCAAAGCAAATAAATAGAAATATTTGTATACCGCTTTGACGAACACGTTTTGTTCTTTCGAATTGCTATTCTTTTTATTTGATTTAGTTGGATTTTTATATGATTATTGAAGTTTTTTTTCGATTTTTGCTTCCGAGTGGAAGCTTTGTATTCAGTTATAATTAATTTCCTTATTTTTTGTGTTAGGGTAACTAAATGTAGCCTAAAAAGTCCGAATATCTGATTTTTAAATACTGTCTGCATGTATGTATGCATGTATGTATGTGTGTGTTTATTGCTTTTTGCCCCCGAATGGAAGCATTGCAATCATTCGATTTGTCGATTCTCTAATTGTGCCTGGAAATGACATAGAATGGTCTGAAACGTAAAAATACGAAGTTTGAAGACCGTGTGGGTATGTGATGATCAAAATCATTCACCATCATTCATGATCATTCATGATCATTGACCATCAGGTCAACTGAGGGTCAATTTTTACAAAACAAGGAGAATAAACGGCTAAACTAATTCCCAAAAATCTCAAATTCGGTCAGTTCATAGGTTCTAATATGGACTTAATCTGTGCTGACTGTCAGCCCGATCGGTCAAGTAATTTTTGAAATATCCGTGATTGTTCCTGAAAAGCTTTTTGCAAATATCTCCGAAACTATACAACCATCTACATTTTTCATTCTTTTGAAATGTTCATCTCAATGTGCTCTATATGAATGAGTCAGAATATATATGTGTGTTCCTTCAAAGTTTTCGAAATATTTTAATTTTAATTTTTTTTTTTAATGCGACACGCTCTCTGATTTTTAAAAATCAATCTATCAATCTGAAATTTGGTAAAAAGATTCCTCTTATGAGTGCGATGTTTGGGATTGGAGATGGGCTAGATCGGATGATTCGTTCAACTTTGCGAAAAATATTCAACTTTGTATCTGAAACGATTTCCTTAAAGGACCGGGCCCTCCTGACATGAGCTCGACGCTCTCTTAATATCTGGAAGGTTCCACAGTTCAGTAGTTTGAGGAGATGGATGTTCTGAGGGTCAATTTTGCTTTTTATTTTTACATGATAGAAACGAAAAAATTCACTCCAAAAAGCTGAGAGATTACAGGTATTCCATTGGGAAGCCAACCATCAATAAAATTGATGGCGAAATAAAATTTAAAGGAAATAAATAAATAATTCCATGCATAGACACCAATTGGAATTGAAATCGGCGAAAAGATTTGGAAATATTCATATTTTTTCGAAGATTGATTTCCAACGATAACTCGAGTAATTATTATGAGAAAGGAATTAATGATCGCTTAAGAAATTGATATCAATAGGCTCTTGACTATATCAAAATATGGAGAGAATCGCATAATTTGCTGTGAAGTTATAGCATATTATACATGAGCTTTTTTTTCATCTTCTTTGTGATCAACGGAAAATATTATGAGCAATATCATTGAAATTATTGCTCAATTTTTTTTTCTTAAAGCATTCTTGTTCAAGTAAAAAGATGATGGAACTACCCTCATCATTTTCCAATTTTTAGAACTGTGAAATTGACTTTGATATGAGATAACACTAGCCTCCCTCTATTTTCGTTTCATGAGTTGTCGCCCCTATTGGGGGTGGACTGAGAGGGAAGATTAATAATAATATAAAATATTAATTACCTTTCGGTATGTTTTGCACAATTACTGGAGTTGTCAGTGATGGTATGAATGAAACAATTCCATAACTAACCAACTTTACTCGATTCCATTATAATTCGATTTTCAATTGAGTACCTTATCACACGATGAAGTGATAAAAATGTAATTGAATATAAAGACAATTAGATACATTTCCATATATTCGAATAAATATGATAATGAGGAAAAAAGTGGAAACGATAAAATCTGAGAAACAAAAATCCATTCGGAAGCTTATTGCTAATTTCTTATCATGGCATTTCCCACTTGCTTATCATTATATCTCCGTCGAAAATTTACGTAATTTATAGCAATATATTGTAGACTTTTTTACAGGGCTCGATAAGCTCTTTAAAGTACCGTTTGAATCTTCAGATTCGATCGATTTGATCAAGTCCTATTGTCGACAATGTGGGGAATTCCACGTATCATGCTTTGAAAAATAGAGACTCCGTTAATGTAAAATTCATAATAACGTCTGTTATGATCGATATACTCAAGACGTAAAGTGAATTGAACTGGTACTACTCTTAAATTCAGATGGTCTTACACATTTAATATAGGGGAGTTCGTCATAATATGAAGTATTTACTTACTTTTTATATTTACTTAAACTGGTGTCGTAGGTCTTTAGGAGACAATAGAGTGATCATCTAAAATCATAAGCGTCTTGTTAAAGATTATTCAATCATTATCAGATTTCATGTTGAATTCATGGGTTTGAAAAATTTTTAATACCGAAACACGATTTATATACGATCGGTACACAATTAATTTACAAACGTACAATTATCTAGAATCAGATTATGACTCCAGATTTAGGTACTATCACCCTCCCGCTTCTAACAGTATCACTCGATTAATTTTCCCACGAATTGCCGTGATATCGACAAGCTGAGCAATTAATCTACGTCATCCGCTCGACGTCTAACGAGCAAAGCGTGATTCAAGAGACAAATCGAATGCTGACTTCATTCCCCCCTTCACTGGGCTTTCTCCAGTTTATCCTCGCGCACAAATGAGCTTTTTCACATTTTTTGCGAAACTATTTCACCGGCATTATTGATGATGATCGACGATGCCAGGATGAAAAAAAGTGATCGGGCTGACCCACGAGTTACTTTCATCACTAACACTTTATTAATTCCGGCAAGAAAGTGCAAGTATGGGATGTAAAAACAAAACTGAAAAATATGAAGAAAAGTCGAATGTTCCAAAGAAAACTTCCACAAACTAATTGATATAAACTATATTAATATATAATCCAATAATTGCGTGGTATAATTCAATAATTAATTCCTTTATGACAAATACGTGAATAAAAATTTAACTTAAGTGGAAAGTGAACTCCCATTCGTTGCTTTTTATTTCTCAACTATGGGAAAATTGAAGATTTATAAGTTTTGCACTTTTTAGTTATTCGTCATCGTTTTAATCTCTTCTAATATTTTCTTTTCTGCTTTTTTTTATCTCTAATTCCGTTATGGGATTCTGTTATTATTCTGTCTATATTTACTGGCCATTTTCTGCTTAGAAAAGTTCCTAATGACGTTAGGAGCTCATACCAATTTTTCTCCTGTAATTTTATCTTAAAAAATCAATCAATTTAAAATTTCATTATAATCTGAAATTGATAACATTTTTGGATTTATGCGAGTCTTTGTTCAATTTCATTATAATTCATAATTGGTGAAAACATTTAGTACGATAACTCCTTTGAATAGTTGTGAGGAACCGAAATAATAAATAATAATTGAAAGTTACAGGTAAAACTTGATTGGAAGTAAATTGATGAATGGAAAATTGTTGTATCAGAAATGTTAATAAAGCTTTCAGTTGATCAAAATAACTCCAAAGAGAAAAATGATGTCTGAACTGTCTGCGCCAATTCTGAAGGATTCTCCTTTCTCCAATCAATCAAAGCGGAAATAATAATAATGAAGTAGTAATTAGAGTCAATAGAAAAAAAATCTCGGAGCATGCAAAGCCCGGAAAGTAATGGAAAACCTCGAAAGTAAAAATAAAATACAATCACCAAAAAATTTATGAAAGGCCTCGAAGTTCTCGTAGCTTCGAATAGAAATTTATTTTCAGCGGTACATACAGGCCCCCACAGGAACGAAAACCGGCAAGTCCCGAGAATTATGTTTTCGTAGGAATAGAAATTTTTTGGATACCGGAAAACTTCGATTTAAGTGAAAAAAGTAAACCTCAAATTTCAAAACCCGAACAATTTGAAAACTTGAAAATTACTTTTAATGAAATACGTAAGCCTTATCAATTCGACCCTGGAGACAGCTGAAGCATTCCACAAATTAACAGTGCTAATAAATTCATTAATTAAGTTAAATATTTACGGAATAAATCCGTTGCACAGTTTTTGTGTAAACATTTGGTGTTTAAACATTCATTTAAAGAAAAAGAATATAAACATTTGCATTTGAAATGTGTGGATTTTCTCGTAATTCAGCGAATCTCATTGCCAACGGTTGTTTTTTTCCGAGTACAAGGGTTTTTACGAAAAATAGTCAGAATGTCGTGCCATATTTTGTAGAAACTTACTTCTCTGTATCAAGCTTATACACAGATTCATGAAACAATTTTCCCCTCAATGAATAGACTGCAATTACTACTTTGATAGTAATTTTAATTCCAACCCGTAGTGAAAAAAATTTTCCAGTCAAATAAGTAACATACATCGGCGCGCCCGAGTACAACGAAGAAAACCACCGGTGGTTGCAAGGCTTTTGATGTAAAACGAGGTTCGAGTAAAACTAATTAACTCAGCTTCCTATCCTAACCCGACATTGCATCAGCCAGTGAAGAATTAAAAAAAAATTACACTTTAGCTACACTAACTTCTTGGTAAGAGTGCTTTCCGAACTTCTTTACTTATTGAGTTTCTTCTAGCATAAAGAATCTTACCCCCACTGAAGCGGGGCATAAAGGGGTGAGAAAGGGGTGCTGAGTGGGATGGCAAGGGTAAGACGTAAAATGAATTCTTCGTTCGAGAAACGTGATTCCAGAATGAAAGCTAATTAGTCGCGGAATTATACTAAGAAGTGGATGATCTTCTCAACCTGGAATTGCACTGGTCGCTTTTGAAACTCCATGAGGTTCGAGTTACTTTTGCCGGATTCATCGAGAAAAGAGAGAGAATTATTTCAGGATATTAATCTTGATTCCGAAGGTAGTGGAATGATCCTGCAATTTTTATCATTATTAATCGCTCACTCAACTATTACACGGGTCATGAAGTCGAAGTGTTCCGTAATGTTTATCTAACTTTTTCCTCTGCATAGAAGGAGATTCAGTCTCATGGATGTGCAGAGTGAGAGACTATCAACTTTGATCCGCTATGCAGGAAGGAATAGACGTAGTATAAAACAAGCAATTAGTCGAGCCTATTGGGCAGGGAACACCTAAGCATTACTTTGTACGCTATTTTTTTTCTTATTTTTTATTTATAGCAATACGATTAGTAGTGAGCTTCCGAATGAATCTGTAGCTATTCCGACAATTACTTTTTCGAAAAATAAGTTAAGATGTAGATTTTCAAAAATCAGGCACGTACAACGAATTTTTTCGAAAAACATGAAAATTTTCTTCATATTTTTTATATATTTTTCTTCAAGCGCTTACATATTTGTGAGTGATCCAAATAGGGCACAATATAACAAATATTTTGGAAAAAAGAAAAATTAAATGATTTGAGTCGTTTTTGAGATATTTGAGAAAATCGTTTCAGATATAAACTTGAATATCTCCTGAACGAATCATCCGATCTAACCCAGCTTCAATACCAAACATTTGTAGTCATAAGAAGAAACATTCTGCCGAATTTCAAGTTGATAGATTGATTTTTTTTAATCAGAGCGCGTTCAACGATTTTTTTTAGAAGAACATTAAAATTGAAATCTCTCCAAAACTTGAATAATAACAAAAAGACATAATAATATTGGTAGAAGTGAGTTTTCAAATAGATCCTTAGCAATAACATTGAAAAGCAATATTTTCATTAAAAGCACATTAAAAGCATATTTTCAGTAAAAGTGAAATGTATCTAGACGTACCGATGCGATGAACTCCGTCGTTAATACCACCTTTTTACTATCATAAGAGGAGCATTCTATCCAAATTTCAAGCTGACATCTCCATTTGTGTGAGAGCTAGATTGCGTTCAAAGATTTGAAGGGCCACACAGAAAAACGGGTATATATCAGGAACTTTATATGAACGGGGTACATGGCTAATAAATCTAGGGGTAGGACATCGAAACAAATACTTGATACTGAATTAATAAACTATGAAATCGGTTGCGTTATTTAGAAAATATTACATGTAATAGATTTTCATAAAAAGTGGAATATCTCTCGAACAATTGACGCCATTGTACCCATAGTCAATATGAATAGTTTATATCGTAACAGGAAGATTTTGTTGGAAAAAACGAAAAGCCGAAAATATCGGGAAAAAGTTTGCGGAAACAGGTACATATTGTAACGTGGTATTTTTTGTTTTCGACCGTTCGTCGGTAATAGGACGTCCATATGAGATGTCAATCATTAATGAGGCAAGAGTCGAATATAATTTATTTAATTTAATTTAATTTTGTTTTGATTTCTTTTTTTTGCATTATATCGAGCCATTGTTCACCGCTCATTCTGGGACTCATCGTCGTACATCGTGTCCTGTAAAGCCAGTAATTTCTCCTTGGATTTTACGTTGTATTTAATTTCTACATTATATTTTTATGCATTGAGAGCGGGTTTGCCGGGTTTGTCAATACTCGAGATTTGTGTTTTCCCGGTAACCATTTCGCTTACTATCGGCGTTTGTTTACGTTCTCTCGAGGTATTTCCCCTCTCAAC
Source organism: Fopius arisanus (assembly GCF_000806365.1). Taxonomy (NCBI): domain Eukaryota; kingdom Metazoa; phylum Arthropoda; class Insecta; order Hymenoptera; family Braconidae; genus Fopius; species Fopius arisanus. The sequence continues at coordinate 248,630 of NW_011887869.1, read as the reverse complement.
CACGGAACTGTCTTTTTATGTTATCATTGAACACACTTGTTTTCTCAATAATAATGTAGATTCCTTCTCCTTACAGATTCTGACTTAGCAATATACTAGCTATCCTACCGACTGACTATAAATTTCCACTTTATTCTTTTAGACTCATTGTGACTTATTCTTTCCGTCTAGCCATTTTATAATTCGATACGTTAGTTGTTGACATGTGGTTAGGGAATTTATTACTGAATAATATTGGTATGTGATTTTGTTAACTTCATCTATTTTGTTTTGTCAATGAGTTATACATAATTAAAAATAGCATAAAAACTATAAAGTTCTCGTCGATGACACATGATCACACTGTTTATGATCTTTTGTCTAGGAAGAAAGTCGGGGATTTTAAATGATATTGCTCATTTTTGATAACTTTAGTTATATTAAAAAACTTGTTACCCCGCAACATTTTAATTTATTTGAAATATAAATAACTCAGCCGTTTCAGAATCTTATGAGGACAGTATTTCAAATCCAGTCGTCTCAGTGGTTGATATTCTAACTGCTTGGCAACTGTACTTGAGAATATCTGTTAATTTAGATTTTTGGTCATTTTATTAAAACGGGCCTGGCGCCTAACAATTTGTCGTTTTGATTTGGTCGCCGAGGGCTGCGTATTTTTGTGCCTTTTTTCGTGGAGAGCGGAATACGCCAAAATATATATATCGTTCCAATTTTGAATCTTCGACTCTAGACAATATATATATTGTAACGTATTTCTCCGTCCGTGTGTTTCTCCCTCCTTTTCCTCGGGAATTGATCATGCGGATTCTGCGGCCAGGGTTAGTTCTAGTTAGGACTTCAAATGTGATGAAATTTCAGATTTAAAAAAAATTTGTTTTCCTCTTGTTCTTCAATTTTCTAAAATTTAATTTTCGAAAAGCATCGGGTGGTAGTGGGGCCACAGACATTGCCGCCAAACTTCGTATTTTTACGTTTTAGACCATTCTACATTATTTTCAATGAGAATTAGAAAATGTTGAAATTGAACGATTACAAAGCTTCCATTTGGAAGTAAAAATGGCGCCCTTTGTGGTTATCGGCTTGAAAAGTATTCATGTTTTCAACATTGCATATATCAGTTTCCATACTTTTGTATCCAATAAAATTCACTGATAGTTATCAAATTTTATGAGTTATAAATTTTATAAAAATCGGATGAATTGTTTTCGCCAAAGGCTATAATAATTCCATTGATTTATTTCAAATCCAATGCCGAACCATTGATTTTTGTGCCTCCTTTTTTCTTTCTCTTTCTCATCTTTGCGTCCTCTATTGTCATAAAACGCGATTTTTTTGGTTCCAAGTTCTGCATATCACACTCTCAGATATGGAATATTGAATGAGAAAGAATCGTTCCCTTTCACACAGCTAGCACAACCGTGAGCGCTTTGAAGATTCTTCATCCAATCTCTTTGCCTCCCGCTCTCACACCATTCTCTATTTCATGCTCCAAGCGAAAAAAAAATTATGATGAAGAAAATCCTTTGCCATGCATGCACTACAGTATTAATTTTACTAAAATAAATTTCATTTGAATTTTATTATCATGATTGGAAATTTAATAGAAAATCTTTCATAAGCGGAAATAATATTACTTGTTTTCCCAGGTCAAAGTCTCAATATATAGTGAACGAAATTATAGTGGAATGCAGGGCAATATCCAATCAATAGCAATACCAATTGATGGTTTCGAAAAAATTGATTTCTTCAATTGTCCAACCATGTAATGAATCCTATTCTAAAAGGGATACGCTTGACACAATCGATTATCTCGAACATCTCGAGATCATGGGGCCACGATTCCTTATTGGTGCGCCTAAAGTGGCGCGAGATTACAAAGTCGTAACTATCTTACAGAAATCGTTTCCAACCCGGGCGGTACGATCGCTCGTTCAGTATAAAAACATCGTTGAAGCACATTTGATTAGAAATTTGAGCCCATTCGATAATGTTCCTATTCTAAAAGGGATACGCTCGAGACAATCGATTATCTCGAAAATCTCGAAATCATAAAGCTACGATTCCTTATTGGTGTGCCTAAAGTGGCGCGAGATTACAAATTCATAACTATCTTACAGAAATCGTTTCCAACCCGCGAGGTACGATCGCTCGTTCAGTATAAAAACATCGTTGAAGCACATTTGACTATAAGTTTGAGCCCATTCGATAATGTACCTTATTATGGGCGATCTTTTTACATTATGTACTTATGTATTCCTTTGGTTTTTCGATAGTCCCATTGGATTTTGTCTATCAATAATCATCTCTATATATCTTCTTCCGCACGTTTATCAACCGACTGATTACTAAATACTTAATTTATCTATTTTTGTGTATTTACCCATTGAAAAATGTCTGTTTTGCTCCAGAGGTTCATAGCCCCTGCATACGATTCTTACGAATCGTATTTTGTCAGCTGATTCATTTCCAGTCGACTTCGATTAATCTTTAATAATACTAATGGTATGACTCGCACTGATAATCTGGTGACATGTAACGTTGCATACACCACACTGTCTATTATTCGTTATTTTTGAATACCGAATTTCCTGTAGAAAAGGAATTCGATTAATTCGTCAATATTGATAACAATTGAGACTGTTTTCTAGAGCGTAACAAGTAGAACGATTTTCTGAAAAAAAAACATTTTTTTAACTAACCCGAATTCTGGAAATAAATACCTTGTTTTCTCGATTTTGGCACTGATTTAGATAATTGTGCGGTTATACTACCGATCGTCTTAAGCATTGAACAACAGTTTCTAACAGATTTTGAATCTACAAGGATTAAAAGAATATCGGTGAACAACGATATTTGTAAAAAAAAAATGAGAAAAAAGGGATCGTTAAATGCCAAAGTCAGCCGTTGTCTGCTATTGAGTGACTTCTTACTGTCAATTGGATTTGATTTGGATTTGATTAATACTGATAAATGGCCTTGGATTTCTAATGAAAAACTTCAAATTTTTAACGATGTATAGTGACATGAAGTTTCTATAGAATTCTTCATTGATAAATTAGTCAATATGATTAATATTCAAGAAGTTTCCAATTTACCCGTCCATGCAGCGCTGAAAAAGTTCGAAAATATTTCAACTTCAATCAATAACTGCCGTAATTGCATTGAATTGAAAATTAGATGCATAATTGTGTCGATGAGTCTATAAATTCAAGCATTCATGCAAAGATCAATGATTATTTAGCATGTAAAACCCAATTTTCTTGAATTTCCAAGATGAACGGGAAGTTCAGTGAACGTGTTCAATTGAAATTGAATTCAAACTTACATAATTGAAATTCACATGACATTGTTATGGAAATTTCAGGAAATTTCTAGCAGTGTTGAATGAACAATGCCTTGAATACCTTTCGTCCTTGGAAATTAATCGGGTATTTCCCTCAAGTTACCCTGCTTGACAAAATATGCGTAGAGTTTGGCACATGTTGCTAAACTTCATGCACATGCTCCTAAGTGATGCCACTTGCAAAAAATTGCCCAATTATACTCAAGCACTCGAGGTGAAAGAAGTCTATTTCTATGGGGGTGATTACATTTTTTCATTTAGAATACTGTGAATGATATAGGAATAGATTGAAAACAAACCTACTTTGAACGGATACGTTTTTGCATCGAGATTTGCAGCGAATTCGGTTTCGTTAACAACCAAACTGATTCCGGAATCAATCCTGCGCGTACTTTAATCAACTATGCAGGTTGTAATCACCCTATCTAGATTCTATATTATAGAATAACAAAAGAATATGGAAACTATATTCAAATGTACGCATACTTTCATCAAGGCGAGACGTTATATTGACTCAAGTCATTTCGCGTAAGTACGTCATCGGAATTTTTTTCCTCCGCGTGCCTTAAATATATTCCGGAAAAAAACGATCAATCAAGTATATTTTTTTTGTGTATGGGGCCAAAGACATGCTAAGACGCGCTATAATTGTAAAACTCATGATTGAACAGCTCACAATTAAATGAGTTCTGAATTCAAGTTAGACACAGATTAGCAATTAGCTAAGACGACCATGAATCAATGAGAAACAAGCGTGACAGACATTCGAGATATTGATAATTTGCGAGTTCGATCTGTCTGTCCTCTTTAGAATAGGATGATACGTGAATTCCTTTTCTAAATATCTGTGAGACCTTTCATAAAAGGACGCTATTACTTTGGACACAAATTTTTAATTACCTTTTGACGTGTGATGAATAGTGTATTCTAATTCAAAAATATTTGTCGTAACTGCTACGAAACTCCAAATCATAGATTATTTTCTAATTTCATTTTCAATTTCTTTTTCTATTTGAGATTTTTGCCATTTTCCACCATAACTCTGCTTCTGATAAAAGTTAACAAATCGTTAGATCATGCAGTTATTGCTATTGCTATTATTAGGAGTAAGATATTTGTTCTATAGCTCCTAGTATAGGGCCTAGTATAGTATATGGCAATATGGTCTGTAGATGTTTCAAAAGTTTGACGGATTGTCCGTTGGAGAATTCGGACAAATCTCCACTGAAATTCCTACGGAAGTCATATTGAGTCATATTGAGGTTTTTTCTATTCTATGGCATCTAGCTGAGATGAATAGCGATTTCGATTGAATTTTCTTTTATCTGACTTAACCCATTACCGTGCCAAGATTACGAATCGCATCGGTGTGAGAAGATTGGGGGATGCCCCGGTGTGTTGGTACGCCATTAGGAGACTTTGGTGGGGCACTTCTCTCACTATACCGCAGCGAAAACTGGGCTGAATACCTCTGACACAGTATGGGTGGACTCCTCAAAGACGGAGTACTTTTTCCTCTAGATCTGGTTTCTTTATCCTCTGAATCTAGTGCAGGCAAGTACCAATTCTTCTCTAGATAACGGATTCACTTTTTGTTTAGTTAGATTGGAGAACCTGGTAGAAGGCAACACTGAATTGACTCAATTTATCTGAATGATGAGTTCAATCGGTGAGAATCAATTCAATGTAATACGCACATATCTGCAATATGATATATCTCCCGCATATGTAGGATCGGAAAATGTTAAGAGATAAAATCTGAAGTAGGAAGAAAATGTGAAGAAAACATAGGGAATGGATTGTACTAGTAAACTATCCTCGGGTCTTTTCCGTTATTAGTTGGAGCTTGTAAAATATTTTAAGGCTTTAGGAACTGAGTTGATGCGATAATCAGACAGCGAACGGCGTATACATAATCGGGGTACCATTACCCGACGAGGATATAATCAGTCAAAGAACGGCTGATGATCGGGCGTGTTATAAGGCCGGGCCCTGGCTGGCTAGTCGCAATTCAAGTCTTGCATTGATTGAAGTATATATGCGATTGCGAGTAGAATTTTCGAATAACAAATGAACGTTTAATGTCATGAATTGGCTATTTTATAAAAAGATTGATGGGAAAGTCAGGCTACCTGCTGACGAAAACAAGTACGTTGCAAATGCCATTCAAGAACGTACGCGTTCAAACCATGCTTTCTTCTCAGTGTGGCAAAATCCTCAGTCCATAATGAATTTAAGGGCTAAAAAAATGGCCTTTGTGGTGGATACACGAAGAATCTTAATTAGAGTAGAAATAAACATTGGAATACGAAAATAAAAATTAAAGTGCAAATAACATGATGCGAAGGAAAAATTACAATTTTGTGTGTAATTTCTACTTCAATAGCACTACCCTTCCCTCCGACTCACCAATTCAATCGGACCCTTTGGGCCTCATCCTCCACGTTCCTCCCTTCTTAGTACCTCCTACCTTCTACCCCGCAGCAAAAAATTGCTCCAGTAAAATTGCTCTCCCAATTTGCAACCAATCAACCACCAATCATTTCACTTCTTTCCACCCCTTTTAATATTTCCTTCTCAAATTTTCTTACCTTTCCAAAAATCAGTTCCTTCGAAGAGTTAATCGTGAAGAGTTCTATCTTCTACTTGCGCGTTTCCCTATCCTAAATATTTTCTACGAACTCAGTCAACCTGTACCATCAGTGTTACAAAAAATATAGAATTCGTTTTAGTATCAGGGATTGTGTTCTTTGATAATTATTTCATTGACTGTTCGCCATTTCCACAGTTCGTGTCGAAAGGTAGCTTTCGCTTGAACAGGATGTCAGAGTAAATTGTAACAGAAACAGAAAAGTAGGCGTTTCCATCAGTGGCGAAAAAGTTTGGAAAGATATTTTCCCATAGGTTTGAGAACACATATTGAGGGCGATAACGCTTTCAGACCGAATTTGATGTAGTTTGTAGCATGATGGGCGTGGAATACTTACAATGTACCAGCACATGAGGGATGTAATGACGTGCGATACCATTCACATATAACCCATAAATACCACTGTGTCACTTCACAATGAGCTTCTGGAAACCCACGCAAATGGATTTATCAAAACTTACGGGCGTGAGACTAGCGGGAGGGATTATTCTCTGCATATATGGCGGGCACTTTGCATCAACATTAAATGACAGTGTAAATGTGTAAACGTGGTATTAGAATTTGATAGACTGTAGCAGAGTGGATTTTCATGTTTTGCTTCAGGAAATTCACGGAGAGGTTTTGGAGGAAATTCATTCATATGTTAATAATATTTTGCCTTATATTATAGTTGAATTTACATGAGTCGATTAGTATATTATTGTAATGATGCCATCAGCTCAAAGGCAACGATGATGTGACGAGATAATATGAGAATAGTCGATATAGTATGTGGTCTCCTATTGAATAATAGTAAATCGCTAAACGACCAGAACTTTACAGGGATACTGCATCCTTAAATCGAAAGTAGGAGTGTTTCTTGCATTGTAAGAGGACTAATTAATGAGTGCTTTCTTTTACCCAAGAAAACTCTCTGCAGAAAATGTCTGATATTTGTATTATTTCGTTTCTGAGATGTCAAAGCATCTATAAAAATAGTTTTTTTCTATCATATTCAAGATATTTTTGTATTTTCCCGGACATATTCTAATGCAGTTCCATTTTGTCATCACGGAAATGAAAAGTATAAAATCATCAGAAAAAAGTTCCACCATTCAGGTCTTTAAGAGTAGGTGGGTCACCTTTGCACCTTTGCACAAAGTGACACATACCAGGGCAACGTAACCTACGAAATCACGCGTTGTCAAGAGTGCTAAATTAACAAATCGAATTCGCGGAAAAAAAATAATTAGGAAAACTCACGGCGTGAGTT
>NW_011887869.1:216866-240560 GCF_000806365.1 Fopius arisanus | reverse complement strand
ATTATTCAACGTTCCTGAAAATTGACTTTCCAGAATATCTCTAAAATTATGCAACTAATTAAAATTTTTTTAACCTCCAAATTCTCTCCTTGATGTACTCTATTTCAATCAATTGAAATATGCATACATATAAATGACATTTCCAACTCACAGACCTGATCATAGAAATTTTTCGAGAATTTTCAACAAATTTTCCAATTCATCACATTGTCACTGCAACATTTGAAGTTGAAAGATTGATTTTTTCCGAAACGAGCGTATATACAAAGATTTGAGCATTTTCTCTAGCCGTTTGGAGGAATACCATCAATTCATTGATGGCGATGAAACATTGAAAAAATCACTCATGGAGAAGTCACTGTCAAGTCCTCGCTGTCATATGCTCATAATCTCTGCTTGTTTCATTCTTCTGGCAAACTTACTATGGAATTGACAAAAGAACTCTAACGTTTTTACGTTCTGTCATTATTTAAGGATAGGACTTGTCAATGTGGTGCGAACAGTTTTCTGCGTTTTTGCCTAAACTTTTAAAAAGAATCACAAATTGTAGAGAAAATGCATGAAAATGATCGCACTACCACAAAACTTCGTGAGCCATTGAACAATGACAAAACGCAAAAACGATATATTTTTTACATAAATTCCATGGATAGTTTGATAAAAGGATTTTAAAACGTCAATTTTGGCTATGTATGGGTGTGGAAGATCTTGACAGAACTTGAAATTTTTTAAACAGTGCTAAATGTTAAGTGCGCATTCAAAAGTAGACGTTTTTGAATTATTGAATTTACTCAGGTTAGATAACAGAATCGCATTGCATTCTTTCTGGATACTCCATTAAAAATCGAATATACTAGAATCGAGTATATAATACATTTACAATAAGTATACAAATATATCCAACTACTCATTCTTACTCACTTGGGAAAAAATATATATTCAGAAATACCAATGATATCCAAATACACATCGCATATATTTCGACAAAAAATGGATTATCTGAGATATATTTTTGATATATCTATGCAGATATATTCCACCGCTTCCCCTCTTTGCGAAATATACTCAAAATATAAATTGTGAATATATTTGAAATATAATTCGGACCAAAAAACTATATCACAGTTATAATTTTTTCATTATCTCTTTTTTCATGCATGGAATTACCTACCTTTTTTTCTGTATAAGAAAGTCGCAATGAGAGATCAACAACGGCGTGTGAAAAGCTTCAATCACTCGTTTTGTAACGCGCGAGCAAAGTTGATATATCAATTTCAGTTGATATCAACTCATAACCCTTGCTCAATCAGTGATATTCATTGAGTCAGATTTGACGAATAAATCGTATAAATCCACAATGTTTGTGGGTAGGCAGACAGAGAGAGATTTGTACAGTAGGCCACATGTAAGTACATTACTATATCCCAACGGAATCGTGGCTTCTGACTCTGTGTTTCCCAAGGGAGTGGTGCAGAGACAAAGTAGAAAAAGAGAAGTTCTGAAAATAGGCCTCGCTTTTTTTAATAATAAGGTGAGCTACGAAATTGTGCGTTGAACAAAAAGATCACCACTATTAAAATGAACACTTTACTTTTAGGAATAAAAAACAAAATTGCTATGAATGATGAATTATATTGTTGGACTGTAGCTTCAGTATATTAAAGTTCCGTATACTAAAATTAAATAATGCAAAATACCAAAAGTGATCAAAAGTATTTTTATGCCATACGTGGATGAAACCACACCAATTCCAGTTGAGTATCGATGCACAGAAAGTGACGAGTTTCACACGGTAGTGTGAAACCCTGTTACACATTTTGACAACCCTTCGCGTAACCCACGGGCATGTGAAAATTACAAACGACAAAGAAAATGATCGAATGATGAATCGTAATATATGCTACAGATTCTTCTCCCCTCATCAAACGCACCCTTTATTGCGCAGAATCATCGAGCTTTTCCCCAAGTGCCAAAAAGAAAAAATCATGTACCATGGGAGTTTGCAGCAGGGATTCGTACTGAAGGACAACATGCCGCTTTGAGACGATATCAAGGGTGATGACCAGCTAAAATGACAGAGGAGCCGTCAGTATAACCAGTACCTTAAGCTACATACAGGGTAGATGAAAGAGGAGAGAAGGGAGATACAGAGGAGAAATCCCAGTTAATTGAACGGGACGAAGCTATCAGGACAGCTGGAGAAAACGTGATCGGTTTGGATTACAGGACCATGTCCGTGAGGGCATTCGGTATTGTAACTAGTGTTACGGAGATGTGGACGATGTCAGTCTCTCAAGAGCCATCCAGATTATCACAGTACCGAATTTCAATTGGTTTCAAGCCTAAGACTGGAGACGATTGTCCGAGAACTAATCATGTTATTATATGTTGATAATGTTCCTCATGATACAGAGTGAAACATTCAATTTAAGTAGAGTTTAATTTCATTTGAGTTTGAGTGAAAAAAAATGTCTTTATTCTAGTAGCACAAGTTACGTGGGAAAAGTGTAAGGAAATACTAACCAAGTGATAAATATAGTTAAAATTTGAAATTTCAAAAGAAAAAAAATTAATTTCGTCAATTTTTTGGAAAGTTATAAATACTTAAAAAAAACATTTTTTTTAATTCATATTTTGAAAACAACAAGTATACAAAATTTGAATAAAATCATCAATGCTTCTCTCATTACCTTCTATTAACCAGGAAAAAATCAGCACCATTCAAATTTCAACATTTTATTCGTGTGTGTTTTTTCGGAGAATGCCCCATTTGTTTTCTTTAACAAAATAAAAAGCAGTAGAGTGCCGGAAATTTTTTACCAAAATACTTTATGGGAGTTGCATAGATTGAACCTTTGAAGAAATGGTGAGACTTATGTATCATTTCTAGTAAAAAATTATGAATTCATCGCTATTTTATCAAAAACTTGAAGTTTGATAACCATTTGTCGCCTTTAAACCCGTTATTCCGTCGCTTATCAGCGACCCTCAATTGAAACAATAAAAATGAACACATTTTGGAAGCATTTCATGGAAAAATATTCTAGCACACCTGTCAAACTCCATTAATTTTCTCTTCCTCGCTTCCACAAAAAATATAAAACCCGACCACTTTTGTTCTGACCATTAACGTTGTTAATATGGCTTTTACGAAGCGTGCAAAACGTGACGGAACATGCGGAAGTAACTCAATGTAAATTTTTCCATTCGTTTAAAATAAACTCAAATGAGAATACTAAAAAAAGAGGACTCGTTAACTCTCGCGATAAATCGGCAAAAGCGTAATTTACTCCATTTCCCTAGTTCCCACTGAGGTAGGAACACCCCTAGTGTTTGAGTACTTCTCGGGGCAAATCAAATGCACTTACTCGTCCACATTTTGTGAACTCAATACCTCAATGATTAAAACAATATTTGTTATTCAAAATCGACTTTCATTTACGTTAATGTATTTTCTTTTATTGTGCTTAAGTGAATTGAAATTCATTTATCATTATAAATAAACTCAATTTGAACTCGTAGTTACAAAATAATATTTGTATTTAGTGGATACTTATTTGCTTTACAGGAAATTTCTATTAAACAGACGATGTCGTTGAATAAATGGATTTTAATAATCGTTAGTCCTAATAAATGAGAACAATGGCTTGAATAATGAAATGACACTTGCGTACATCTAATCATTATAAATATTATATAATAATCAGAACACACATTTATCCATTTGTTCAAGTTCAATAATACTTTCAGCTCACAATAATATTTCACAATAATATTATATCACATTAATATATATTATTATCACAATAATAATATGTATTATGACCCGGGATTAATTAGTGGAAAAAGGAAGCGATTAAATGCGTACCATTTTCGATCGAAATTTGCCATGGACTTGTTTTTGTTAAGAACCAACGTGACTCTTGAATTAATCTTCTCTCAAAATTGTCAGTTCGTGACATTACACATTTATTTGCTTTTCGAAAGTTCTATTCGCAATGCATTATACACTTGGGTCAAGGCTTCGCATAGTAGAATTAAGTAAAGTGATTTTTATCGAGACGAGGCCAAGAAAAAACTACATGTATCATTTTTGAGCAGTACGGGAAAATTAATCTTCTTAATTTATTTGATAGGAAAAAAAGAAATTGTCACACACAACATTTTCAAAAATTTAAACATCTGCGCTAATAACTGGTTAAAGTATCTTTGTCCCGCCATTTTGACCTTCAAAACCCGACGTAAAAATGTTCTCTGTGATATCGGAAAAATAAACGAAAAAAGAAAATATACGAGGAAATAAAAACAAAACGAGCATTTTTCGTCCACCACGTTACCTTTTATTTTTATATTTATTTTTATGTCTGTTGAAAGCGGCTTTTTTTAAACATGTTATTTGTTCTGTAACTTGTCATTTATTTATCTCCACGTATTTTCATCACCTCGGTTCGTCAAGCAGCTACTTTGTCAGCTCGTACCTTATTCTCTGTTACTCTTTCACCTCACATTTCCCTTTTCCTCATTTCTCTAGTCTTCTCATTTTTTATTTTGTTCACATAACTGACGTGGGAGGGTAGAAGAGAGGAGGTTGCTTGTCGCTTGTACCGTCTTGACTTGCCATAAATCAGGAAGACACGCCGGCACTTTCTCGCCACGAAATTGCCAACCCCCTTCTGCGTATTTCTTTTGCGAGTCACTCAGAAAGACCGCCAAGGTTGACTGCATGAGAAAACGCCTCCTCCTTCTAGTTATAGTAGGTTAGAAAACTTGGTAGGAGGTGGAAGGACATAAAAGTTTACGCGTTTTTCTTGTCCGATCTGGCATGTCAAATCGCCTATTGTATGAAAAATTGAGGTGTGGCTATTTCTTTATGTGAAAAACTTTTGCGTAGCACTTTTCATGGAGAATTTTATAGGGTATAAAGGGGATTTCTTCGTGTTTTGCGATAGAATCTGGCTTTCAGATATTGACCAAATAATCTTCATTTTACTGTGTACTGAAATTTTTCAATCCATGGAATCAAATTTGCGGATAATCTTACAGATGCTCTTGGTTCAAAAAGTCCCTACGAGTTAGTCGGCATGCAATTCCAGTTGTATTCTCCATAATTTCAATTTCAGCACGGTATACCTAAAAAAAAACGTTGGCAATTTCTGAATAATTTAAAAGCGGTTGAATATTATTTTCTTCTATAAAAATTGTGCTAACCTTTGTTGTCTTCCTCAAGGAAAGGTGTGCCAATCTGTGTAATGTGGAAAATTCCCTTCTGAGTTGAACCTTTGAATCTCTGTGATTGAATTGGTGAGTCAGAGAGAAGGGTAGTGCTAGGACTTGGTTTTGATAAGGGATCGTAAATGGCGGGCGTGAAAAAATTTCGCGTTGAGGAGTAGGCCAGCCATAAAGCAATTCAGGGATTTTAGAAGTAAAAAGTAGAGAATAGTTAATGAAAATCTATGCATTTTGGTCACCAAATGTGAGCCGTCGAAAGGAAAGGTTTAGTTTATGATTATTGATGGACTGGAAAAGGTGTTGGGGGAAAATGCCGGAATTTGGTGGGCATGCGAGGACGGAAAAATTTTAATGAGGGAAAATCCTAAGTTGCACATTCCGCGCCGGAACACGAGTAATCAAATGACATGTATTATTTTCACTAATATTAACATTCATCATCATGAGAACGCTGAGGAATAAGTAATTTTGACGAAAAAAGGATGGGAATCGAAAAAATGAAATGGAAAAAAGAGAATAAGAAGGCGTGAACTTCGTGGCACGGCCGCGGCGGCACTAATCCTATCCTATCCTATCATAAAAAGGACAAACATCGAGACTATCGATATCTCGAAAGTCTGTCATGCTTATTCCTCATTGGTTCAGTCATCTGAGGTGCCTAATTTGAATTGACAATTCATGTAATGAAAAAATTTTCAATCATGATTTTTACCATAACAGCGCGCGTTCGCTCTCGTATATTGCTAACTCTTTTAAACAGCGCGAATTACTCGAATGTTGATTTGACATTGTGGCTTAATTTTAGAATGATTATCAGAGATAGTCATATGAAATATGATCGGCTTTAGGTTCGGGAGACACAATGGTTGTGAGACACGAATTGGTGTGTCACGAAACGCGGTCTTTTTAGATAAATTAGATACGTATTGGTTTTTTAATTTCCAATTCAAAAAGTTTATTCACCAGTGATAGTAGCATTTGCAACAATTTGAAAGTATTTTTTGTTTTTTCACAGGATAATAAGTAAGCCCTGATGATGAGTACATACTGTGCTTGAAACGTTGGTTAAAATTACAATGAGATTTGTTCAAAATGCTAATTTAGCTCATGATGACAGTACCCTGGCCATGGAGGACTTGAAAAAAAGTTTGATCGATCATTTCAACTGTCGAGTGCACTAAGAAAGGCGAGGAGATTTGCATGAAGCGTTGTCGATTTATTTAATATTCCTGAGTCATAGCTTATACTATGTACATTTCGATGATCGTATAATGATTGGTTATTATCAAGTATTGATTAACTATAATCAATTTTTTATAAGTGAATACATAATTCACGTGATAATTATCTCCACAATTTATTAAAAGTACTATTATTAAGCCATTTGGGAAGTTGCACCAGTGGTTGATGTTGACACGGCAAAAGCTTGAAAAACTCAAAAGTTAGTGTTGCGTGTTTGTGTGTATGAGGAAGGCAAGTTTTTAATTAGTAGAGAACGTTAAGTTGAGAGGGGGACCTATTAAAAGATTTACAACTGATTATTAAACTATTTTCTAATCAATAAAAGTGATCTCTGTATGACCGTTGTGATTTTATCAATAATTGCCGAAGATTTCCGAGGTGCCCTCACCCAAGTAGAAATATCGGTTATGTTTGGAAATTTGAACATTGAGATAAGTCAGATCTTGTCAGGTTAAAAAAAAAATGGATACGTGGGATTGTAAAAATTCCTGGATGCGTGCAAACCCCGAGAACGTCTAATTGCGTTTTAAACAAACCTTTTTTTTAGGAAATCTTGTCAGTTAAAGAAAGATTCTTTAATATTTGCTTGTAAAATCAGTAATTAACGAGATAAATGTATAATCCTCTAAATTTCGGCATATTTACGCCATGATTTTAACCAATTTTTCCATCCTCTATGAAAACGTTTACTCGCAGAATTTTTATGGTAACTAAAGTGTACAAAGGGTAGAAGAATGGTATAAAAGTTTACGCATTTCTCTTGCCGATCTGACATCTCCACCGCCCATTTCATCCGAGAAAAATTGCCACGGTATTGACTCATGTTTCTTTATTCGTCCTCTGGATTTTTTTCCCACTCTCATTTTTTATTTCTCTTTTGTCTGCAGACTTCGGGACGTTTCTTCTGGTTCATCGCGTGCAAGGCTCTTTATAATCTTTTTCTTAGAATACATAAATGGAGGGATTGTTGATAAAAACTTTGCATTCTTAGATAGTGAATATGCGGGATATTGTTTGAAGTTGAATGTTTTCCGTGTTTCTAAACTTCGGCATATTTTACTCGTTGTGATATTAAGAGTTTTTGTAGGAAAATTGCTGTGTCATCTGGCGATGTTCGCCAAGAAAGCCCGATTTCATGAATAAAATATCATTTACAAAGAAACTGTAACTTCTCCTCTATTTATTCTCGAAGTTATGAAGGGGAAAGTGCACCTTATGATGTTTACACCGCGAATTGTGATAAGTTAATTTATTTCTGATAACGGTAAAATCATTCCATGAGCAACGAAATGCCGGAAAACATTTCTAGAATATTTCTTAAACCTGTCTTTTAAAATTTTTATTTGACATGATTCGTCAGTATTTAAAACTATAAGCAATATGAGTGAACATTGATTTTTTAATTTATTCAATGACTTTCAAATCTAAACTTTGGTGGAAAAACAAAAAATAAAATATTCATTTAGTAAAATTTTCTGCGGATAATATCGTTGATATATTCTCCAACAATAAGTCGTTCCTAATATCAATCTATATATAAGAAATAATTCGAAACTATCGATTTATTATTTTTTACGATGAAAGTGGACCGCTTCCATTGCCGTTGACCTCTAGATATATTTTTTTGTAATAAGTAGGCATGCAGTAGTCTGCCAAAGAATTTTTCTGCGAAACTGAATTAATTTGGCAACTAATTACACAAATAAACTGGATCATGAATAAAATTGAGAGGCACTCAATGAGACCAGAATAATTTAAAGAAGTAACAAAAAAGGTTACCCGAAAAAAACGTAAAATTTATGAAATGTTACGTAAAAATCCTTGAATATAATAATTCGTGACATTTCTGTGAGATTTTATGGTTTCCAGAAAAATTACATCATTTTTTCCTGCTCTACTGATAACAGATACGAAAATTTACTGAAAATTTCAAATTCTTCTTTTATATTTCTATAGAAATTCACCTAAAATCATACTCGCATTTGGATTACGTAAAATATTCTATAATTTTTTTTTGAATATTCTCTCCACGAAGTTAGCATACGATTAATTGAATTTAACATTATTTATATGAATTATACACCTTCAGAGAGGAAGGAGCGGTTAAGGTTCCGTAAATCTACAGAAAAAGTTATTGATTTTTCGACTCGAAATGAATTCACGTAATGCGCCCCGGTTCGGAGCTAATAAAAGTTCATTCCTACACAAGTTAGGGCGAAAATATTGACAATTATCTCAGTTTTCGAAGTCAATTCGAATGAACAGATAATCCATCTCTAATAATTACTTTTAATGCCATAATGAATCCGAAATGATCAAATATCTGCTGATGATTTAATTTCAAATGAATGGAGGAGTCGACTTTTTCCTCAGATTAGAAAATTCAGTGCACATATTTGAGCGTCAAGCCCGATTAATTGGAAATCTCGTGCCATATTCAGGGAATTATCTGTGCAATTTGAATTGCGCTCAATAGAATTGCACTACCAATCAAAACTCGTAATGTGCCTCAATGACGTTTTGTGTATGTGGACTATCAGAGAAAATCATCAAAAAATTATCGGTTGAAACCCGTGTAGGTTGTGCCACGGGACATGGACGGATGCAAATCCCTTGTTCGATATTTCGATTGAATAAGCAATCGAAAGAGTTAAGCTATATAGCAACACATCAATTATTAAACTGATATATAATTAAAACCTGCTAACCTATCGTTATTGCAATGCGATCAGTTATAAATATTTGAAATTATATGAATGTTTCAATTAAATTGAAATGGAACGGGCATGGCTCTTACTGGAGTAATAAATAAAATTTACAGAATTTAACCTGAAATTATTTGTAGTCTAATTATAATTTCCTTCTCAGATTTAACAAATTGTGACTGAAAAATGTGCAATATGACATTTCGCGCAATGAAGTGGAAAGAGAATACATCAATGTGGAGTTCATGAACAAAATTGTTATAATAAATTATATATTAATAAAAGTTTTTCTCAATGTTTTCCTTGTGTTGGACTTACGGTTACCGCTGAGACTGGTAGATTGCGGAGAGATTGGAGTGATAGTTCCGTGGGTGAGTGCAGAGAGCGGTGTTGATGTCTCAGAAACTGGTTGCTGGACGCTGGTTTCAGTCCAGCCGGACGTTATGGACCTTCCTTGCAGGGATGTCATTGGTACTGGAAGATCGACTCGGATCGACGGCGAACGCCCCAAAATGATCAACCGATCGTTGATAGAGCACTGGATAGATAGTGTATCTATGATGAAGCGGCCTTCCCGGAGGAATTGGTGGCCTTGCAAACACCGTATACCACTCGATGAGTGCTAGGTCCAAATGGATTTATTACAGGCTGATGTGGTGCTGAGCCTGCTTTATTAGTATGACAACTCGAAATTGGTGAATAAACTCTGGCGATTCGATCTTCCCGGAGGAGTTTACGATGGTGCAAATACATTAGATTATCGGGGCGACTGGTCCAGGATAGAACGATGAGTGGGACGGTGCAGATTCGAATACTAGTGACAGTAGTGACGGTGACGGCAACCAGCCATCCACTCCTTTTTATACGTCTTAGGAGTAGAATGGAGGGATTTTGGCGACTGAAGAGGTGACCGTGCCTTATCGGTTTTCATTATCTAATTCATGCGAAGGGTTGCCGCCGAATTTCGGTACTTCGAAAAGATGTGCCTCCTTTTATGATCTCCATATTGCCGACTTGTGCTATCCAACGGCGATGCGTTCTCCACATAGATCACCTCAGGACATCTGTATTGGCGTAAGGAAGTCGCTATTATACAGAGGAAGTTGTGTAATTCGCGTTTATTCCAAGATTCCCGAGTCGAGTGGCTTTGATCACCTCTTGAAGATGTTCAAGTTGATGGTCATAGTTGGCCTTAATGATGGGAGTTAACATTACTATTTGCTTTACCTGGTACTAGTGTATTCTATGTAAGTCACCAGTATTTGTTAATAGCCGTAAAGCATGGATTCTAGAATTTAACAGACACAATTAGTGTGACTGCCAAGGTGACTGCCTTAAATAAACAATTTTAGGAACATTCCTAATGTAAAAAAAGAGAGCGAGTCCATCTCGAAATATCTCAAAATGAACCATTTCGTTGTAAAGATAAGAACTACATTAATCGTTTTAAAATTTTGAGGACATATTTGTGCATAAATAATAAATGTACGATACATTTTTTCGCTATGAAAATTTAATTTTCAACAAGTAATCTCTTAAGTCCTAAAAAAACCAGTTCCTGGGCTACTGCAGTGATTGTGGCTTCTACAGTACCTGATATGAAACAAACTGAACCTAGAAGGTATTGCCTACAATGATATAGAATTAAAAAAAAATGGAAATTTAACAAAATGACAGGGTATTGAAACAAAGTTTACCATTTCGCTAAAAAATTAGATGCATTTTGGAATGCCAAAAAACCATTTTTTAGTAATGTAGTTACGAGAAATCCCTTGAGGATAAAATAATTGATTTTGTTGTTATAAATGTTAATGTTAATGTTCAGCTGTAATTCAAAAATGATTTGAGACACTGTTATGTAATTTTTACCCAATCGTCTGTAAAAACTTACGAACGCGTCACCTGAATTTTTCAAGTCAATTTCGTAATCGGTAAGCGAACGACAGTTTCTTAACGGAGAGTGAAAATTTTCACCATTAAATCTATATAAATACTTGATTAAAGCATGCTAGTGCCCAATATTTTTCATTGTGATTTGTAAATATACTTTATAAAATAATATTTTTTCTTCAATTTATATCGGAAATTTCTCTGCATGCATTCCATTACCTAAAATTGAGGTTCATGCACTATGAGGCGCAATAATTTGGTGCGATAATTTTTTTCAATTTAAAAACCGTTGAATAAAAAAAAGCATGAAGGTTTGTAACTGACCTGGCGTAGTTGGATGGAGTGTCGGTGGAGGAGAAAAAAATTCCTTTGGCTTGCGGCTAGCCCAGGAAACCGCATCGCAACTGACCCCACCGATCACCCCCGATGGTTTTCCATCGGAAACTCTTGACCTCTCGATCTCTGTTCCTCCTCATTTCTCCGTATTCTCCTTTTTTTCTTGTTGCTGGTTTGAAGAGGGCGAAGTAGAGGATACGAGAACGAAGTTGGTGGAAACGTCGAGCAGACAGCGATCGAGTGGCGTTGAGGATGGAACGAGAAAAGTGGAATTAGTACCTTTAGGATAAGAAGAAAGAGAGAGCAGAACTATCGAGTTTCGTGCCAAGTGGAAATGGTGTCACTGTGGTCAGACGTGCGAGAAAAAAATATGTCAAGTACCGGCTTATTCAGACCGAACAGCCCTCTCATTTTGTTTTAATGCCTCTTGGAAACTTCCATCTAACCGTAAATGTTATCCCCTTTTTTTCATTATTATAAGTTTTTTTCAACAATGAATTGTATTTGAAATTATTTTCTGCACGTCGAGAGTCAAATACGTTTTTAACTTTTCCAAGTGAATGGCGGACGGTGTTGTATTCAAAGAAATAATATATACTTGAAGTATATTTTCCTATAATTTTATTATCTATTTCGACTAAAAATAAATTAAATTACATAAAACATTGACTTCTAATATGTGCACTGAACACATTATACCCAATTGGAAATCTGCCAAGATGGCCCTGCTGTCACATAACGGCCATCCCTGTAAATATAAGGTATGCCTTTGAAGTTTACTAGGTGGGGACCTGATCAGAACCCTGGTCAGCAGCTATTAGACTTATCTACTAGTCTATCTACTTATCTACTATCCAGTAGATGGCAAATCCCTAACTTGGACTGGAAGGTCCAGAATAGGGATGTGTTGTGACCGGTAATTAGACTCCTTCGAAATCTCAAAATTCGGCTCATAATTCGCGAAATCGGTAATTCAAAACTCACGGTCAGTTCTCATCTAAATAGATGGCTCACAAATTTTCTTTTCGTTATTAGGTGTTGATAAAATAAGTAGCGGTGGGTATTTCTTTGATTCTTCTTAGATTTATTGAAAATTGGCGTTTATAGTCAGTTATCTCCTTGAGTTTGTAATGTAATCCGCTTTCAACTCCCATGGGAGAAATGAGAGAAAAATGAAAAGAAAGTTTTAATGTGAAATTTTGTGAGCCACAAGAAAGATCAAAGGATCAAATCCTTCTGTCCAAACACAAGAATTTTCGATATATTTTGAAAAGTACCTTACGTATTTAACTTCACATGTTTCAACTTCTGCACATCAAATAACATTCACTTTTATCCAATGACCTTAATTTTTTTCATATATCTAAAGATTTTAATGAACTTAGCTCTCCCGATTTTAAAATCGCTTCGCTCGGTTCGATCGCGCTTTTTATCCCTTGGGACATAAAATAGCGTATGCACCACGGTCGAAATTCTCGGGGGGTGCATAATATACTATTATGTCATTGGGCCCCTAAACCACGATTGTACCAAGCGAAGCGAGGTTAGAATCGCGTGATTACGGGCACCTATGACATCAAGACTATTTAAACTGGTTTACCGCTTTGCTACTGAAGATTCGACACTTAGAAATATTATATATTATATATTTAGAATTGAAAATTCTGCTGGTCGATAGATCAGAAATAATGCTAAAAATATTCCATTAAAATCGGTAATTACTAATCTAATGATCTAATCTAATCTAATCCGAGTGCATGATAAAGAATGAGTTTTAAACACTGTTGGTTTTTGGAGATTTCTCCAGGTCTAAAATCACTTCATGTTTTTCCTTATCTTAGCCCTACCAGCTAACAGACACTATAAAATATGATTGGAAAATCTCGTTGAAATCTATACATTGGTACAAAAAGACGCACTCAAGAAAAAGAACGAAATGACGGATTTTTGCCTTGAGCTAATGGACATTTAGCAAAAGCCTAGGGTAAAAAAGAGCCCGGAGGGACATGGTTTTATTCAACTGTTACTTTCGCTTCTATGTGCAAGTTTTCTGTGATACCCTCCGTCCCCTCGAACCAAATTCATTCCACCGCAAGTACCAATACACGCTCGTTCCAATAAAAAGGGAAAAGCTCTCGGTGAATCGTATCGGTATATCGGTATATGTACGTGGAATGAATGCAATGGGTGGTATTCGAAACGTTCTCTCTTTTTCTACCACTGTCCTCCCTTTTCCATACTCCTCTTCTTGCTCCACACCTATAACGTAACCCAGCCCCTGTTATCTCTTTTTTCCAAGTGAAAAATACGAGAATAGAACGTACACACACATGCCACTCAAGATTCTTCCTCTCACAACCGGTGGTGAAGCATTTTAATTTCTTTTGATTTTCCGCTCCCAAGGGTTTATACCTCGATGCATTAAAATATAGATAGTAGTTCGTTTTAGGCTCATGGGAGCACCAGTTGGAATAATTATGCGAGTATGGATGAACTGATTCATTGGAAAATCTATCGGTTCCGTGCATTTATCTGCCGAGGGAATCAAATGTATTTCCGGAAATGCGTTCTTGTAATAATAATATAATGTAGTTGTAATACCAACTGAATTCACAATCATTATTAATCAAAATTATTTAGCCAACTTTAGAAAAAATCCGGAAAGCTTATATTGTGCGATGATGAAACTTCATGCGTCAGCAAAAATGAATATAAGCTATGAAAGTGTTACTTTTTTATATCAACTTGAGCAAAACTTTCGCAGATTTAAACACAATATGAAATTCGACTGGAAAGGTGTAACAGGGTGACATCAGAAATTAGTTTACAGTAAATTAAATAGAAATTGGAGAAAGTATGATTATCAGTGATTATTAGAAATGGACGTCGGGAGTCCCTTTAAAATGAAAAGTTCAGATGTTTTTCAATTCTTGTCATAAATAGCATTAAGTAGTCAAGGGCTTCCCGAGTGGAAATTTCAATTAGGTCCAGATTAGGATTTGATCCAGTCAGCCCTGATGATAGATCAGGATCTGATTTGGTAGCTGGATCAAATCCTAATCAGTCATGTAACGCCTTTTTTAATCAAGACTTGATCAGGTCAACCAGATCAAAACCGGATCGTAATCCATCTTAGGTAATTCGGATAAGAATAACTTGATCAAAACTTGATCAGTTTTTCATCAGGCCTTTCCTGATCAGATTAAGATTAAGCTGACCAGATCAAAACCTGATCCTAATGCATCTTAGGTAATTCGGATCAGAGAAACTTGATCGAAACATGATCAGTTTCTCATCAGATATTGCCTGATCAAGCATACCTGACCAATACCGGATCAAATACTGATCCAATTTCAGGGTAACATGAGGCAATTTCCACTCGGGTTTACTACAAATTTTTCAAGTTCATCGGCAATAATTCAAGAACTAAACATTCTGTTGTCGTTTTTAATGAATTTGAATGAATTCATGCGTTTAATTTGAGGTGGCAACCAACTAACAAACTTTACCTGTAGGTTTCTAACAGTTCAGTGAGGGTTATCACCACTGCAGTCTCAGTTATGCAGGCATAATTTAACACCCTTTCCCTTGCTACACTCCTACAAACAGTGAAACGAGGTTTCTAGGGTTACGCACCCCGGGACGAAACTCTAACTCGAGCGAGAGTTTTACTTCATCCATAATCTCTGAGAAACCTACTTAAACACAAGTATAGAATATACGTGAAAATGCCTATCTCTCGAATAAAAAGACACAATTCTATAAAGTAAAGTATAAAGACTCCTTCCTCCATCGTAAAATAGCTCGCAGCTCAACCACCCGTTCCATTTGATTAAAGAATTTTCAATATAGAGCGGAGAAAAAATCTCGAGAATCTTTCCCTGCGTGTTCTCTGCATATTTTATTAAGAACCTAATCGTATTTTATACACACAGGGAAAAATCAAATAAAAATGTCAGTGAAACCAGGTAACAATTACGCTTGTAACTGCAATTCTCAAGGGAATTGGAGTTCAATAAAAAATACGAATGGAAAGAGGAATTGTGCAAATCATAGTCGCGAATTCCACAATCTGTTCTGTAAAATTATCCAACAATTGTCAACAAGCAAATGTCAAAAAACAATTCTAGCCTCATAAAAATCGTTGAATCTCCATCAATGTTTGACTTATGATACATACTACATGGAGGATTATTCCGTGAGTTTTTAGTTCGGGTAAAATTACGTAACAATCTTGAAGCTTTTTCAGTGATGAACGCGAGAAATTACTGCACTTTACAGATTTATTTTCTTCCATTCCTATAAAAGTACTAGAAAACGATTCCCTGCTGCGGATTACGTGAATTGTTCTGTAACCTAACTGCTGAATATTTTGCTCCGTGTATAAAAAAGAAAAGAAATTGTAATAAAAGGAAAATACAGAGAAAAGGGAGTTGTTAGCTATTGGAATTAAATCGATAATTTTGACATTTCTAATATTCTCTGGATTCACGGAGGCAATTCGATTTGGCAAGAACAATCGTAACCAATATTTGCCCGCCCATTTTCCACTTACCGAAATCCATAAATTCGTATACTACACATCGTTCGTTGTCCAACCACATTTAAGGATTTTACACGGAGATTTATACTACAATTTTTAGTTATAACTACACTCCTCTCCTCCTGTTTCCCTCTCTTTATCCCTCCTGTGGATAAGCACCGACAGCTATAAATCGCTGACAGTGCAAAAGGTGGAATGAGGACTAGTGCAAAACGAGTGGTCAGGATAGCCGACTTATAACCTTAACCCATACCCATTGCCAGAAGCTTTGAACAAGTACAGATTATTCTTCCATTCCGTCGTACATGAAATTAAAAAATGCCACAAGCTCGAATTTTATGATGATGATGAATAATCCTCTCGTTTCGTAACCCCTGTGAGATACTCACACAGGCGGCTAATTCCAGCTATTCCATATGGTTCTAGACATTTACCAAAAACAGAAGAGATGAAATTCAGTAATTGATATAAGGTTCGTCATAGCTAATTCATCATTACCACCGAATTGCATGATATTCGAAATACAATAGATACAGAACCCAATGGAATGGAAGCTTTCCTTTTCATTGTTCGGAACAAGGGCTTAAATCTGTATTTGAATGGTATTATGAGCAGATTGTAATAAAAATTATCATTTCTCGCGGTAATGCTAATTTACCAATTGCTATATCCCAGTGGCGGTTGGAGCCAAGCGAGTGGTGTGTGACTCGGGCAGTCATTCAGGGCGCCATAAGGAACCGACAGAATCGATATCGACAATATGACGAAGCGCTGAGCGATGGATCGATAGTTGTATTATACTTCAAATAACGTTCTAACAAAGTATCACGGAATTTGACATTGAAATTTCAATGTTTGTAAAATTTTAATGGAAATACCCATTTGAAATTGATTGCGAATGAGTGTAAACAATTTATTAATTCCAATAACTGAAATCATTACAATTTCGGATTCCTTTTTTCGTTGAAAGAATTATCAATAGAATAAAGTATCTAAAGCAATTAATTCGCATAGAATAAGTATGGGCGTCAAAACTGGGCAATCAAGCTGACGTGCGCCAAACGCCCGACCATCCTAGCATACTGAACCAATCGAATGAAGGAGAACGAGGCAAAACGGAATCTTACACTTAGGGAAAATCAACGATCAACTATTTACGTGACTGATCGTCATCCAATCTTTTTTTTCTTCGAAAAAAAATTGATTCAAGTCCGAAATGACTCGCGCCAATAGTCCGGGTGATTGTATCCTTGAATAAAGTTTTCGTATTCTTTTGGTACCCTAGCGCGATTCAAACCTTCATCTACTTGGTTAAAAACAAAGTATGTACGTTTCAGTGCCATGAATTGGCGATTTCGTAAAGAAATGGAATCAGGTTGGTTACTAACAAAAAACACGTTTGTTGCAAATTTAAAACACAAGCATACCTGTGCAGCAAGATTCAGACAATTTTTTTTTTAACAATATGAGCCTAAAAATCAGAGTTTGAGGTTGTCCACTCTGTAGTTTCTCTTATTTTCTAATCTAATAAAGATAAAGGAATTTCGAAGGATACATTTGTTATAAAAAATTTTACGGGTCAGAGAACCAATCAAGTTTGGATCGAGCCAGACTTGATATCCGATCAGGTGTTTGAGCCTACAACTTGATCAAGACTTGATCAGACTGAAACGCTTTGAATTGGATTCGGATTTGATCAGGCGTTCCAGATCATGGTGTGATCAAACAAGATGGATTAATAATGATAATAAATTCAAAATAAAAAAATTGATCTTTTTTTCACTTTATATTACCTTCGTCAGATAATACCTATCATAATTAATGCTGACAAAGCCTAATTATTATAGCCACTGCTGCACTGATGCCTGGAGTAGGTTAAGGTCACATAGCCTCGGGGACTATTAACTAATTAGGCTGTTAAATAGCGCCAACTGAATCGGGCGACTCATACCCAATTCATTCATGTCAGAGGTCAAAAGTGATCCAACTGGATAATGAGGTAATAGTTACCAAATGGCTAGTTGATGCTGTGAGCAGCAGAGATATAGTATGTCCCTCAACTAGATGGCGCCCTGAGGCAACTGTGATTCGGTAGCGATTACCAAGTCGCGGGAAATGGCTCGCGGTTCGTGCTAACAGAAAAATTCAATAAGCTCAAATACGGTGAAAAGCGGTCAACAGTTATATTAACTGTTTTTTTGTTGCATTCATAATTGAATGCTCCGTTCCGATCAACGAATGAAAAAAAAATGCTCAATCGAATACGCCTGGCTCCTATAACCTAATTTCTCTATCAGTGTGGAGATCAAATTGGGGAACTTAGAAGCACTAATTCGATGCCCTAACTACTAGACTACCTCGCTATTATTATTGAATTAACTTTATTTTACTCGTACGATGTATATTGGGGACACTTGTTCACTCCAAAATGATTTATAATTTACGGATTTCAGATATATATGGTAAAAGCGAAAATTCATTCTGATGTAATTTTAATTATTATACTCTCAATCACAATTACAAGAAGAAATTAATTATCAAATAAATTAGTTTAATCTCACCTAATCCAAACTTGATCAGAATGATGGAGGATAGTTGAATTTTAGGTCACATAAACCTGATTAGAATCTGATTCGAATATTGGCAAGCGGAGGGACCGCAGCTGAGGCCTCATCCCGTCTTGATGAAAGTGATTACAGGTGAACGAACCTCAAGTTCAGATCAGGCTCACCATATCTGAACCTGATTCGACTAATAAAGATCAGAATGAGTGAATCAAAGGCTGACCAGTTCCTCATCAAGTCCTGCCTAATCAGTTGACACTGACCACCACCATGCCGAGTTCTAATTAAACCTCCGTTCGCCTGACATCATTTCCATTCGGGCAGGCACAGTCCCGCGCCCGGGCTTTCAGGGAACTCAATCGATCGTTGTTTTTTTTTACTTTTTTTGGTGGAGGGATTGCCTCATCAATTTACCTCGACCGCTTTTTTGCGCTATCCAGGGCCACGACGTAGACGTGGCGGTGTTGTCGACCCCAAAGACAACACATGTTACATTTAAAGACAATGACCACACCAAGGCATGAATGATTCAGACAATCTTAAATGGACTCTTCCAACACCACCAGTAACACACCTTGCATCTCACCCCACTGAGAGAAGATGAGTGATATACCATCACTACCCTCCTGCACTTCTTCAATTAGACATAGAATACTATTTGATTACTCAGCATGTCACCAGAAAATAGAAGGCGTCAGGGAGGGGGGCTAAGGCATCTCCCGAATTTCGCCATCTTCATTGCAAAAATAAAGTTGAAATATTTGTGGTTGTCTATGGAATCCAGTCAGATTTGAAGGAAAGTACTGGAAAACCACCATACGCCGCGAGTAACTGCGAATCTTGTAAATGTGTGTAAAACTATTATAGAGAAGCGTTAGCTTCGATTAAATTAACGATTGGCGAATGTGTCAATCATGAATAAATTACGATATCATAAAAACACGATTCAAAAGATCGAACTTAAGGTTGTTGTATCGTGATAGTCTCTGCAAAAGGTTGATCATCATCCCCTATTTTTTTCCGTGTATGTGCGGTTTATACGACAGGATTTTTAACGGTTTGATGATCTGTGTAATATATTTATTTTGATTATATTTCTTACATAATTTAAACATAATGAATATAGTTCACACACAGTTCAAGGCGTCTTGAATATAAGCTTTTTCTCCATACAGTGTGGAAACAAGCTTAACTTTACGATTCAAAGTAGATGTAATTGAAGTTTACGAGTTTGCTTTTAAATGGTCTTAATAGAAATAGATGACTTTTAGGAGAGATGTTCTTGAATCGAGGACCAAACAGATTAAAGTAATAGGAGACATTGGAGCAATTTCCATCGGAGTACCATGGATGATATTTCTATTTCAACAATGGCAATTCCGTTATTGCTCCGAGAATGGATATTGAATAGTGAATTTAGTATTTGATATCCTGCTGGGAATGATTTATCATCATCTTCGAGAGTAAATTGAACTGTACCATCTGACAGGAGCATTGAGTGATAATATCTGTCCATTTTTGAATGAATAATTACGTTATCAATACAGAGTTGAACGTGCGGTTGATACATATTGTAAATCTAAGAAGGATCCACGGGAGAAATTTAACCTTGCTAAAAATTTTGTCAGGCATCTGACCGGGTCTTTATAAAGCTGCCTAGATTGAAATGTAAGGCTGGTATAGGTTGCCCTCTGAGGTTTATATCAGAGCTGATACGTAATGGTGGGCTGAGGTCCTTATCTGGCCAACATTGTCAGATATTTAAATGGTATATTTAGCCCTTGCGATAATCAGATAAGGGTCTAGTCAGCTTCGAGTCAGACTAGCATCATGAAGTGAGCTTTACGATTCCTTGATCAGAACCTTGAAAAGTAGTCGTAAAATCAACCTTAGCAGATATGCCTAATCAAGTCTACACTTGATAAACCCGAAGAATTCACTTTATATTTACCGAATATGGCCCTCACGTTATAGTAGGATCACCTTGGCAGATTTATCCGGGCGGATTCCTCCCCTCCTTTCGTCTCGAGATAATATATTCTTTATTTATTTGTACCATTCCTATCTTTTTCTATGCAGCTATGGTGTTTTGAACATGAAAATGTAATTGTTATGCTCTATCTGAATTTTATGTGGTAGGTTAATTGTTATATTTTTTGTAATCAAATAGGAACCTTCTATATTTTTCGAAATTATATGTATAATAACTGAGTTATATCGATTTTTATGAAGTTATTGGGGTTTTTTTAATTTTTCATTGTTACGTAACGCTCGAAAATCCATGTTTATTAGTCTTGGAGTATTTCAGTACAGATCCTCCATTGTAGTACAAAAACTACCCGACAAAGATTTATGACATACTGGGAAAATAGTCCCAGAAAAAGGACTAGTTTACAATCGTTTCATTTCCACTTTCTAGAACAGTTTAATATTAAACATATGTTGAAATTTGAAGAAGGACTGCATTCTTTTGTGCCATAATCCCTAACTTTTATTCTCAGTTTTACCAGTGGGAATTTTTGCTTTTATGGCCATTGTCAGTCTCTGGACAACTCTTATTCGGTAAAGACGTCCCTTCCTCGTGCTAATAAAGAAAAGTTTATCAAGTATTAAACGGCTTTTTAAAAATTATTTATTCACTTGCCCCCATATTCCAATAATTAGTAATTCCTGTAGCATTCGATATAATTTATGTGGATACTAGCAATCATGCGCGCTGTCACGGGGTCTACCTCTAAGTGAGTATTGTAGCCGTGTAGGGCTCAACGACATTCTCGTAGTCATGGAAATGATCAATCGATCCATTAACCAATAGGAAGACGAATTAAAGATTGATAATGAAAACAATCATTCATTGTCAATTTTTCTTATGATGAAGAATATTGAGGACTATTTGAAAGGCTTCAACCAGCTCCTGCCTTTTGAGTCTTCTAAGTCCATCGATTTCATCAAGAATTATCGATGCTAATGTGTCATGTTCGTAAAATTAGTAGCCACGTACGAATAGAACCCATAATAACCTATATTTCGTTTTTATGTACAAACTCATGGAATATGTGGCGCAAAATAGCAAAGAGGAAATTTATGTATGAAATATACTCTTGCATATTTGTTTTCTCGTTCGTTCTTAACCATATTCATGCTTCCTTAAATGGGGATTCCCGAATACGTCATTAATTTACGTAATGATTTTATTATTTTATCACCCCAAATTAATTAATAAACATTTTGAATATATAACGGACCC
The DNA here is from genome assembly GCF_000806365.1 of Fopius arisanus. Classification (NCBI taxonomy): domain Eukaryota; kingdom Metazoa; phylum Arthropoda; class Insecta; order Hymenoptera; family Braconidae; genus Fopius; species Fopius arisanus. The sequence goes on along the minus strand of NW_011887869.1, from coordinate 218,804 downwards.
TTCATTTCACAATATGTTTGGTATGTTTTTTACTCCGCTTTAGAAATACAAAAAAAAAGTATACAGAATTGACCAAATATTTTACGTACCTTTCATAGATTTTTCCATTGGGGTAACGTTTCAAAGGGTTCACATTTCATGATACTTGCCGATTGCAAGAAATTTTTTTGTGTCAATGCACTTTGTTTGAGACGTGAAGAAATGCTCCTGCATAGCATAGCAATTTCATTGGTTTGTCTTTGAAGTTAGTGGCATGTGGTGTACAGTCCCCAAGTACATTTTCGCCACCCGACTGGCATCGAAGAGAGCGAAGGCGAACTAAGCCGGATGGAAAATTACCACCGGAACTCCTAGCACAGTAGGGAAAATATATGAAAGAGCATTCTCCACCTTTTCATACCGTTATACTCAGCACTCGGGAAGGCTACAGCATATATAGTGTGCATGAAGTCATATCTCGTTTCCCGAATACGAGGGCGACGATGTATGCCCCATCATGCAGGAGAAATGTCTCCTGGGGGAAAGATGGTCCTTGGTATACTACAGTGTCGTTGTCTCGTTGCCTCTTATTCGCCTAACATTTCAACTGCATGTATAGATATAACAATATACGGCACTTGTTAATGTCAACATGTTACTACAAATTTGAACATTTCTGAGAATGCGAAGAAAGTCATAAAAAATTTGTAAGTAATGTGGCACAATTTTGCACGTCTTTAACTATTTCAATGACTATTTGCATATTGCGCTCATTAGTTGATGAACATAATTAATAGATCTATTCTTATTCTTACGAAGTGGAACTGCCAAAATAGTGAGACAGGCAAATAGAGCAAAATATCGTGGAACAGCAGATGGCATTTACCAGCGAAATTATTCTCATGAATAATCTACTTAATACAGTCCGAAAATACTTGTAGGTGGCTTAAATTTTACATAATAGATTACCCTTCATCGCGAGTAGTCAATTTGAATACTAAAATAGAGAAGAGTCACCAGAAGATATATATATATATATATGTACATATGTACATATATATGTACTAATTTTAGTTAATTGTCAATCATTTCAATTACTCACTAAGATCTTGTTATACATAGAAGCACGCAGTGCGCTGTAATTTATCGAATTTTATGCATGGCAAGAAATACTACTAGTATCGCACCAGTTCTCACGAGAAGAATTCAATTGTAGTGGAGATATTAAAACCAAATTGAAATCGAATTCCCTTTGATGAAATGATTCGTTAAAAATTATGGGTTTTAACAATTAATTCACACAAAACTACCAAACTAGAGCATTTTTATAAATACGTCGCTTTTGATGAATGATTCAGAATCACATTTTATCACTGCTGTTACGTTCAGCCCGTGTCCGAAAGTGCTTTTTCGTTTACTAGTAAAGAAATGTTGATATTCCTTAACGAGAAGATTTTTCGATTACTAGTAAATGTAAGATTGTGCACTTAGGTATTTACTAAACATAACATTAGTAACAAACATTTTAGCTCGGAATTCGGATACACGTGTGACGGGGTGTTTTAACTCGTTTGATCGGCAGTCCTCGGCTTGGCTTCGGTTCGCTAACTTTTCGCTTGTTACCACTCCGAGCTCGTACCGAAATATACTCAAAGTTCACCTCATTCTGTTAAAAATGATAATATTCGTTTGTGTGAATAAAATCGTTGTGTTCTCATAACTGCACAGGAAATTCCACTTTATTGAAGCAATAGCAATGCAGCAAATAAAGTCATCTAATTATTTCGATTACGCGCGACAGAAGTTTGTTTGATTGTAAATTTATATAGAGCTCTATGAAAAAGGACTAAGCGCCGACTATGTAACAATTTCAGATAAATTTCAATGATTTCACCTCCCGCGAAATTTAGCGGTAATTTGCGCTCATTAACTCACGTTAATCACTTAAAATGGATTAGT
>NW_011887869.1:206659-216566 GCF_000806365.1 Fopius arisanus | reverse complement strand
TGCCAGTATAACTGGATTATGCTGACCAAGTAATAACACACAAACAATTATGTATTTAAGAGGCCGTTTGGGTATGCAGAAGGCAGGTCCAAATCGACCTCCGACATGTGTTAGTCCTAATCTTGGTAATCAGTCAGATGACATAATTAAAGGAATATTGAAGGAATATTCAATACCTGTAAACTATTGGTGGGATTTATCCGTTCGAGCCTAAAACCTACAATCCACATAGATACTCCCTACCACTGTGTACACCAATTATGTGTACAACACATAAATAATTCGGATGCTATCGCCCTGAATAAGAAAATGTACAAAAAATGTAGAATGCCATTTAGAAGAGTCAAATTATAAAATGACTCGAACTTTTGAAATAATTACGAACATTCGGCCCATGGAATAATATGTAGCGAAGCTACCTCGATATTCACATTTATTTTGATATCGGTTCTGTACCAGCCAAACACATTCTTTTGATCTGGGCTTACCAACAAAATTCCATACCAAGAATGCGGTGTGACGTACACTACATTGTCCTTGTCGCAGGGCACCTTCGATATAATCCGTGATAATTCGGACACCTTCGACCAAACGAATATTATCGCCGTTCTCGCGGGAGATACCTACGTTCCAGCGCCCATGGTGTAAGCCACGTTGAATCGCTGTCAATAAATCAATCTCATTCCTAAACATGGAAAAGCGTGTCCTAATATAAATAATTCCTCTCAAACTACAGTGAACCCCACAAATAATTCAATCAATTACAAGTATTATGACATTTGCAGAATATTCGTTTCTTATGACGTTATGACGTTTCAATCTGGAGTTGGATTAATCAGTCAAAATGTATGTAGATCGGAAAAAATATTCATGTAGTTTGCTCTATACTTTCGAAGAGGTTCATAAATATCCAGCGAAGTTGTGAAAGTACAATTATATGTTCACCAAAATATGACATACCGAATTTGAAATGGTGCGACGTACCCAAGTCTGCACCCCAGTTATTCCATTAACCTTTTCCATTAAATTAAGCACAGGACGTTCGATTCATTTTTAATGACAATATTATTACCCGAAGGAACTATAGGTGGTCAATGAAATATGCAACAGTAGCCGTCCAATAACTCTAGAATTTTTATCTCTATCATCTTTCATACTTCGTGATTCTTCAATGACAGATAAAATTACTAGCACTCAGCATCGGTATGGTGGTTTCTGAAAATACTGATTTTACTTGTCAAAAACAGTAAAAACATTTGCACTCAAAACGGGTGCAGTATTCCAACATGTAAGAAGAAGGAACAAGAGACTTCTTAGAAATGATAACGAAATTTAGCAGAAATTAATCAAAGTATTTGCAAAAAATAAGAATGGTACTTGCGCAAAGCAATAATAATATTTCACCGGGAAGAATTCCTGTCGAGGAAACCAAATTACTTGTTGTCAGAATTGCCCAGTCCATTTTTTCAGTAATTTTCTTGTAAAAATTATATCGAGAATCATCCTGTTGCCCTTCCTACCTAATCCAAATCCTATCCAACGACTCCTTTGACGTCACAAAAATATGGAACGCTATAAAAAACTTCCCCTCTTCTATGTAAAGAAAGTCTTATCTTAAGTGACATTCGATGTTGGAAAAAAAGTATTTTTTTATAAGTGTTTTCTTAATAACATATTTATTATTATTGCAGATTGGCGCCCTGAAGAACTATTATCTTTTCACTCATCCCCACGTTCACAAGCGTTCCCTGGACACCAGCGAACACCATCACAAACTTCTTCGCGATGAATCTCAGGTAAGTCAATTTTGTATTGAAGCAAAACATAGTTGAAGTGTATCTTTACTCAAGCTGTCATGCATCTCAAGACAATGGTATTAACTCAAAGTTTCGATGGTCAGACTCTAATTAGATTACACATGATGGTCCGACGGTTGGCCCTAACCTACGATTCACGTGTCGAATTGATTCTACGAGGGCTAGATTAGAGGTACCTCCTCGATTCTCTAGCCATCCCTTTCGATGCTTTTCCCACCCCTTAGCAACTGCGTGCATGGAATGTAATTTGAAATCACCTCTCGTCGAAGCGATTACAGATCGCTCCGGAACAACCGATCGATCAACAAGACTGGGCTACACCAGGGCGTCGTTGGCCGCTCCCGTAAGAGCCACGAACACGGTCTGACTTGTTTGTTGTTTGTAGAAGGTACCCCTCATTGGATGAAGAGAGCAGGCAAACTAGGATAGATAAGGAAGGGCTATTTGGCGCTAGATTCGTACTCGAATAGCTGATCGGTCAGACTAGTCACTAGATGGCGAATCGATCTTCTGTCCTCGTCTATTTTCGCTCATCGAATGTTCAATCCATTCGTCCACAGAGGAACTCTATCAACCATTCCAACCATCCACCAATTCCTCTCTCAGCATCCTTCTATTGGCTGATTTTGTCCCCACACCAGTAACCAACAAGCTAACTTGTTTGTGTTGCGATACTGTTTGACTGGGCGGGCTAGGTATCATTCGACCAGTCATTCATATCCGATTATAAATCGATCAAACAAGCTATTGCTCAATTTTCGGGGAGACAGGTAGAGACACTGTTTGGTGTATCAATAGTTGAACTGGCCTGGTGGAAATTGATTGTAACCAGAGGAGATGAGATATGTATCTTGGGAAATTGATTTTCAGGGGGTCGAGGAGAGTGTTGGGACAGCGATGAGAGAAATGTAAGCTCATAATTAGGAAGTCCGGGGCCATGATGCGGCCCATTTATGGGAATTTACTAATTAAATTAACAATGTGAGTAGTCCGATGTGTGGAATGTATCATTTGGCGGATAACCAATAGTGATGTTAATCAATTCTGAAAATTTCGATGAATCCAGCAAATTCTGAGAATCGAGTGGAGGCCGCTTTACAAAACCGACATGTCCTAGATCGACCAACTCATTAGTGATTGGCAGAGTTGGATTTGCGGATCATTTGCCATTCTTCGCAGATTCCATTCTACGCCGAAAAAACTAATCGTACACTGAGCAAAAAAGCATTGATTAAACGCGTACGTTCTTCATTAAAGTTTGCACCGAACTTGTTGTCGTCAGTAATCGACCTGATTCTTGAATCAATCTTTTCATAACATTACCAATTCACGACGTTGACAATGATTAGTTCATTTGTCATTCGATAATTCTATTTGCAAACGATTATGCACTTGAATATTTCCTGCATGTACTTGAATCAAGTAGGTGCAGGTTCGAATGACGCTAGAAAAATTAAAGAATAGAAAAACTATCGTATGCGCGCAGTTTACTCGATAAAAAACATTACATGACAATCAATCAAGTAAATACTTAATCTACACTTTTCTTCTCAGTGTAAATAGGTTTTCTGGGATGTAATTTACGATACATGTTTCCGATTAGGTAAACGATGAGATGAAAATCATAAATTATGATTTCAAATTCGTAATTTACTAATTTGAAATCTCTATATTTATTTGTTTGAATACGTAATTTATGTTTCGATTTGTTCCCGTGTTGTATTGGAGACGTATAGTTGACACACGATAAAAATCGCGCTTTTGGAACGTTAATCTTCCCAACTGTCTATATTTTCCGATGAAAAGATGTGATTAAATCAGTTTGCGTCGTAAAATGCATTTAGAATGGCAGAAAACTCGTTAAAATTCAATGTGTCAATGGCGAGCTATTGACGATCAATGAACGCTCTTTCAAGCCGTATCTCGTCAAATTCCTCCTCTATCAAAAACCCGCCTCACTAACAATTTCCCCAATTACACGCATTTTTCTATTGATTCGTTTTACGCTCCAATAACTCCGATATTTCAATATTTCTTGTAACCCTCTTGATGCCCCGGAGAAGCCAATTAACTTCTCAATGACGAGCTCAACTCTAGCTATCGTCGAATTATCCCCAGTGGGATATATCGACATAACGACCTATTCACTAGCCAATAAAACGCGCACTCACCCGCTTCACTTCCGGTCGCCTCTTGGTGAGAGTAAAGAAGTATATAACAGGAAGGAGCCGAGTTGAAGAGTACAGAGGGGGGGAGGGCCAACTTCTGCGGAAGAAAAGCCGTTTGCTCAGTAAACACCTTAATTGCTCGGCCTGGGAAATCCCTTGGACCACTTTGCCGTCGTCTCTGTGGCCATTAAAAGAACGTGGTCCGTGAACTAACCTCACTATCACTCGTTTTGCAAACTTTGTGCGTTCCCAGACTTCCAGTACATCGATTTCGTCCGGTGCTTCCATCACACCAGTTTATTCCTCTAATATGCGATAAAATAGATTTTCATCGTTGGGAAAAACAGTAAAGGAGAGGTTAATGGGTTAAATTTCGTCTTATCATTGGATTTGTCAATAACGGTTTGCTTGTTTGAGGGTAACTCATTATCAAAATGGATGTCCAGATTACGGCAATGGGGAAAAAATTCATACGACGAAATTTTTATTTTCCAAATCACATAAAATAAGTCTTCTGTCCTGTTGATAGATTTGGGGTCCCTGACTACGGGAAAAATGTACAGAAAAATATTTATTCAGTACTTTTTAATTAATTAACACTTAGGATAGGTTCATCGAGAACGTTTATTTTTCGGCGACCGAGTGGGTGAAGTGGAGCTGAAGTCATGTGACACGAGCGTATTTGGTTTGAAGTAACTTCACTAATCCTTTTCCTGTATATAAATAGAAGAGACTGCGATAATCTCGAAATTCGATATTCTCGACCTCGGATATCGAATCGAAGTCGAATGTCAGTCGAAATCGAATCGAATATGGAATGGAGAATTGAATGGATTTTCCTTATCTGAGAAGAACATGAGTTATCACGAATTCTCATTCATGTCAATGATGGTTCAGCTGCGATAACCCAAAGCGAAATCTGCCATACATTTCGTACATAATTCGAAAGAACATGGCATTATATCGAGGTCGAATATTGCATCAGCGTTGTACTGTTTGATAACCCAAATCGAACTCGAAACTCCATCATAAGTACAAGCTTCGAGGAGATCATCAATAGATGACGTTGCTAGGAAACTGAATGTGAATTTCGATAAACATTTCCCATCGCAAATAGAATAAACTTTATTATATTTGTCTCTAAAATTTAGAGGCGTAAGCTAATTTGTATTCTTCTCAACTGAGATAGTAATCCTCGGAAGAGAATGTATAAATTTCATGAAGAAACAATTTTTCGACCTAATTCTTTTTTTTACCCGTTGCACTAATGAATGTTCCCAAGTCGATTGCATGTAAGATTTTTTGCTGCTCATAAATTATTAATGAACAATTGGAATGCCAATTTTTCGGAAGGGGATTTTTTCACGTGGAACATGCATGATTTCCATGAGGATTAATCATGAGCGATTTTTAAAGGATTTTTCAATTTGGTGTGCAGATAAGGTTGACTAACTTTGTTTTGCATTGCGCTTAATTGTATGTATTTTTCATGCAGTAAATTTCATGGGTGCTAAATAAAAAAATGTTAATCTTTACTTTTGATTCCATTTGGTCATACAAACGACGAAAAATAACAATTTTCATTGAGACAACGTTCTGAACATTGCAGATATTTTAGTGACGATACATCCTTATAATTTTTAGCTTCAGCTCGACTATTTGTTGATCGAAAAATGATAAATAAATTGGTTGGTCATAGTTTATCACTTTCCATTTAATACACAGTGAATGGTTAGACAAAATAATCATGAGGACACCTGTCATTAATATATAATGAACTTCTGGAAAAAAAAAGGTTTCCCATTGGAAATGAAATTTTTAAATCTTCCGCTTAAACATGTTTCTAAAGAAAAACTAGGCTTCTATTCGGAAGCAAAAACCGATTTAAGGGTTTTCGGTTTTTTTTATGAGTAATGTATTAGTAACAAGAAAACTCAAGAATTCGATTCGGGGACTTCCACATTCCACACTATTTCAATGGCATTCCACACTATTTTAATTGGTTAAAACCGGCTTTTTTGCAATTTTTTACTATGTTATAGACGAAGTCCAAAAATGTATGTAAATGTAAAGAATTTTTTTTTATTTCTTCGGAAGTTATACAACATACAAAATTCGAGGGGTTTCGGGACATTGAATAGTTTATAGCATTATAACTCCATAAATATTCGTTGTATCGAAAAAAAATAATAGAATACTTTTCTATTACAATGATACAACATGTGAGAACCGTAAACATTTTTCTACGAAGAAGGGAAGTGAGGTTAGGAGCCATTGTGAGCGTTATCACGAGGACCGGCACGTGCATCGGAAAACCTTCAAAACCTAACGAGATGACAGACAAAAACGACGAAGACATATCCGAGTAGTTGTTGGTCACGGAAGATCTAGGGAAGATGGACTCTGACGTTGGAGAAGACAGCCTGTTGGACAAGGGGATCAGGCAACCCTCGACTTGCTCAAGGATCTGGCAGAGAAACAAAACGGGAGACAAACCCAAAAGGAAGTCCCGCATTCGCAAGAACCAAGGAAGCTAGCAGTAATAGCTAGCATAAAAGCTCCACACATCCATGACTTGGCCGCCAAAATTTCAGGAACAGGGAGAGTCAATGGCATGTGGAGAAAAAGGAGATGACATTACTGACGGCAGAAACAGCCGTGGCCACTGGGCTGCGAGAAGACCTGGCTGAGGCCAGAGAAGACTTGAGTAAGGCCAGGACAACGGACTATAATGGCATTTCCGGCTACCGTAATTCAATCGACTCTCACAACGATAACTATGATTGCAGGTCCTTGACGGCGTGGCTAAGACAAGGCTCACATAGATGGAGACGCATTCCCGAAGAGGAGTCTGCATCATCTAACATGGCGAGATCGCACGGAGCAGAACAAGAAATTCAATCAGTATCGGGGTCCATCCAGCCACACGATAAATCTTATTCCACCCCAACCTCCGTACCACCATCTCCAGAGACCCCAACCCTCTTGGGCACATCTGATTGACTTCCAGAGAGAATAGGAGAGATACCACAACCAGGAGATTCTTGGCCTGGGAGCCAACCACGGTTTGAATCGTCGCGACACCCCACCTCCATGAGCATAGGTGAGCTGACGAAGGAAATCTTGGAGAGGGGGAAACATAAGAGGAACGTTGTTGCCAAAGGTGCCGGAGTCTGTAGCAACTGAGGCAGAGCCTCGGAAACAGAAGTTTCTCGACAGTTCCTGGAGGCATCATTAATCTGGAACTTTCTCAAAAGATTCGACGTGGTAGTGCTACAGGAAATACATCCAGAAACCAAGAACGAGAAAAAAGTAGGGAGTAGGCTAAACAAAGACTTCTATTCTATTCTATTCTATTGGGCGTGAAGCAATGGGAGGAAATATAGTAGGCATAAAGAAAAAACGGTGAGCAGAAGGGCTAGAGGTGAAGGCTTGCGAACATAGTCTGTGCATTAAAAGACCATTATATGGCACAGGGAAAAAGGTGGATCTGGTAACGATATAGAACAATGTGGGAATGACCACATTTCTCGGAAAGCTCGAGCCTATCATAAAAGATATTGCCGATGAAGACCGGGACTTCGTGGAAGAGATCGGGACAATACCAATATTGGGTTCAGACCATCTGCTTGTAGTGTTCAACTCCACATAGGCAGCAGCTCCGAAAATGCAACGAAAAGAGGGCATCCCCTGGGCCGAGGAAAAACTGGGATGGGACAAGTCGAAAATCGAGGTCTATAAGTCACTGCCGGAGGACAAACTAGCACGGATAAGTCCAGAAAGCAACGCACGGAAAAGATAGGATACACTGATGGTGAGGTATGGGATATGGCCAGAGAATGTGACATGGTGAAGCAACGAAAGCCAATATACCATCATGAGGAGACGTAGATAGATGACGACTAGAAACAGCAAAAGTAACATATCCGCCAGATCCTCAAAACCTTCACGAGAGAGAGGAACAACCTGATCGCCCCAGAAAACTTCATCGCCAGCAGAAAAGCGATACCAAACCTCAAATAAACAAAATTGAAGATGCATAACGAAAAGAAATGGGATAAGGTATAAAAAAGTAAAAATATGGCCGAGTTCTGGAAAGTCCTCCATATTTTCAGACCAAGGAAATCCACGGTAAGAGGAGACGTCAAAGAATAAGAATGGATTAGGCACTTCAGCAGCATTCTGAAGCCAGATGAACCATTGATGGTCAATACCGACGAATACGCCCTAACAGAACACACCCAGTCTCCATCAATCGAGACACCAGGGGGAGAAGCAAATTCTGAACTTTGGAACAGACAAATGGAAGAGGACGAAGTGAGCGAGGCCGGCAGGGCAAGATTTGATTCCCTTTGGCGTTAACTCACGTATCTGATACAATATCTGATACGCGCATTATTTAGTCCGAACGTTTTACATTTTGACACCTCATGAAGACAATGTAACGCCTTATATTGACAATCATGATATATAATAAAGTCAAAGTAAAATTACTATTTCCCATTCATGTACGATTCACAGTGATACATGGAGAAAGATTTTTAGTAAAAATTATCCTAAAATGTAGATAAAAATTATCCCAACGGAAGGATCAACCTGTACTGATTTTTTTCCCGATCCAATAACTATTCTTTGATGAGCAAAATTCTAAGAATATTTCAGAATAAAATTTGTCCTCAATAATGTAATATTTATACTTAATATTACGAAAATTTTCAGTATGGGACGATAAAAATTATCAAACATCTGGAACGTCTTATCAAATATCGAACAATCTGGATCAGTTTTTATGCTTTCGTGTATAAGAATTACTATTCCGTCAGGGTAATAAATACTAACCTTACCACCCTTTGCATGCACCTCTGAATATTAAAATCAGCCAGTTGAGGAGGAAATGGGTGGGGATTTTTGGAAACACTATTCTGGTGTCAAAATCAAGCCCACATTTTTTACTGTATGACCACCGCGTCGACAGCATCACACATAGAGAGAAAAATACTCAAAAAATTACGGAACTTTTACGCAGGTTTACGTGGGGTCACTTTCCTTTTCGGGGAAAAGTATTGAAAGTTTCGTGAAAATTGTTTCCGTCAATGCACATAAAGTGGTAAAGCATCGTATTTCTACGTTTCAGAGCATACTACTTCGTTTACAGTTAAGATTGAATAATGCGAGAATAGAACGATCGTAATGATTCATATCTTCTGATTTCTTTAAATAGTTATCAACAATTCGTGCTTTCTGCATAGGTTAGTCACTACCCCATCGCAATTTTGGTGACTTCTTCTAAGAAAATCAACTTATAACATCTTGCAATGCATCACCTTTGGTGTTCCATTTGCAATCATAAATAGAATTGCCTGCATATCTTACCTTGACCTATATCCGTGAATTTTTTTTTATTGAGGTACATACTGTACTTCACTAAGAAAATGTATCACAAAAATAGAGTAGCGTTCGGATAACAAACTGAACAAATTTTTTTCAGTTCGCATGATGGCAGATCAGGCAGAATTTAAATTGATCCGAATTTTTTATCTACTTTACATAAATATAGAAGATAAATTTCTTTGATAAACTCATTTGACTACAGCTTAGCATGCGACCAGGGTAATTTTTCAAGTATTCTTTCCCTCCATAATAACTAGCGTTCGTGAAGGTCATAAAGCCACATTTATGGAGTGAACTCGATAAATCTTGTATCATTTCAAAGTTTCTTCCATATTATCCGAAAATAATGAAAACTGTTTAGCTCGTTAGACTCGATCCTATTATTTAAGAGACTAGCGCCGCCCCGGCCGCAAGCGGCCGGGACGTTGACCTTTGAGATGAACATGTTGTGTTGTTGTGTGTATAGTATAGTGTGATGAGGTGACGATGCGATGTATGGTAGAGATGTCGCTTTCGATTATCGCAGTTGAA
>NW_011887869.1:199538-206649 GCF_000806365.1 Fopius arisanus | reverse complement strand
CTGCGATAATCTCGAAATTCGATATTCTCGACCTCGGATATCGAATCGAAGTCGAATGTCAGTCGAAATCGAATCGAATATGGAATGGAGAATTGCCCATGCAGGGTAAAACGAAACAACCGAATATCGGGCTAAGCTCGGTGCCGAGATACCCGATGATCGGCTTCGATCTTCGGCCGATACTCAACCGAGCAATGGATCGGTACCTCGGGTCACCATATCTGCCAATATCGGTCCAATATCGTTGTGAATTCTTGGCCAAGTATTGGGTATTAACGCGGCCAATCTACGAATCCATGTTCGGCCCAATGTCGGTGTAAATTATAGGTCGAGTACTGAACAGTCACCCGGCCACGTCGCATCCCGATAAACGGCCCAGTATCAAAATATGTTGGTGGCCGAGTACTAGGCAGTTGCGCGGCCGAGTTACCCACCGATGAACGTCCAATTAGCGAGTTACTATGTTTTCTGAAAATCGACCAATTTGATCAAAAAAATCAGAAATCTTCTAGAACAATATTTATTTTTCGTAAATTGATAACATTTTTAAATAGAGAAACATGGATAGCTTATTATATATATAGTCAATACTAGATTGAAAAGCACCGAGAATCTTAATCGCTCCTGATAAACTCACTCTTAATTTCCTTCAAATCTTAATGACAAAATGTGGAACAATATGAAACGGAAAAGTCATATAACTAGGAAAACAGTCATTTTAGACATGGACCTGGTTTTAAATTCAACCCGTAATAGTGATTTATTGTGTCAATCAGCAAAAAAATCCATAAGCTTCTGTTCTTAAAAAGTAATTCTACTTTTTCCATTTTCATAAAAATGTTCTTTTTTTCCATTTTTCTGAAGATTAAGTTTACAAGCTAGTACAGTTTCTGAATGTCTACATTTGTTATTTGAAAATTAAAAAAATAGCAATTAACAACGAAATAATCTCTTATTTAGCTGAACGAATATTTCACTTAAATTTTAATAACATTAAAGAAAGGCAACACAGCAGTATTTTAAACTTTTAACGTCGGGCTCGTCCTCCCTTACGATCCTCCCAATGTATCAACCAATTTCCTACGTTAGAAATCAGTTTTCGTGTTTCCTCTTCCGACCCAGCCAATTTTTTTTTCATTGCAGCTAGAATGCAAAAACATTAAATTACTCCTAAACGATCATGCTGTTCACAAATTTCAAGAAATTACAATTACGAATTCTAGAATACCTTCAAAACAACAATATGTGATAGTCTTTTCAAAACTTAGTTTGCAGACACCTTTTTTCATCTTCCCTTGACCTGAATATTGTGACTGCACATTTTTATTGAGAATATGAGGGAGAACTTTATTAATGCAATCAGTTGCAGAAGAATAGTTCACACTCAAGGTTTCCAACAAATCAATCTAAAAAAAACATGTAAATTAAATTTTCAGACTATGAACCGATCAAATAATAATAATAATAATATGTTACCAATGCGTTTTTCTTAGCTTCGTCTTGGTTGACAGCTTCCTCAAAAGTGAGAAAGTCGCCCAGTTGTGTTATTGGAAACGCAATGGCCAGCTTCTGCTTAATTGCATTTACGTCGACTGAAATTGGGTTTGATTTCATTGCCATAATATTCATAATGACCGTCTGAATTTTTTTGTCAACATCATATAATATGCTCCGTTTTAGTGGTGTGAGCTGTCTACCCAAGTCGTCGAATCGTTGAGAAATAAATTCAATAGCTCGATCTGTATTAAAAAATAGAGATTAATTCTCCCTATACGCCTATATTCCCCTAAAATTGTGAGTGTAGTTTTATACCGTCATTCTCTTTCTCCTCAGAACGATTTTCACGAGTCGTAACCATGGATTGTACTGGAGATCTGGCCTTGTCATTTAACGTATCTATCAAATGATGAAACAGCATAAGTGATTTTGGAGTTTCAAAATAGTTTTTTGCCCGAGCGTTGGCCTCTTCAGGACTACTGGAAATCGATTTTTGTGAAAATACCAAGCTCCGCCTAGATGGTGTTCGTGATTTTGAAACTGATGCATTTGGATCTTGAGGCTGCTGGACTGTTGTCTTTGGAATGGTGGATGTGTCAGAGAAGGACTGGAATGTTTTCATCGGTGCCCTGCGAGGTGTTCTATTTTTTCTGATATTTGGAATCTCTGGAGTCAAAATCCTTTCAGACTCTTCAGTTGGAGAATCTTCAGAACTGCTATTGGAATAGTAGATCCTCTTGAAGGGGCATTTAGTATTTTTTTTCGCAGCTCCTCCGTCGTCTTTTGACGTTTTTGAATGTTTAACTGCTACAGGTGGATCATTTCCTTCATTCGCTCCGCCAATAGACACTGTGGTCCGTAGCATTTTATCAATTTCATCAGGGGGCATAATGACCGGTTCATCATTCTTCAAGATTCCCGTATCCGTGCTAGCGCAGTCAGCATCCTCACAAGCTCTATCGCAGCGCCTCATACCTTGCTCCATGTCATCTATTGAAAATAAAAAGCTTAATACACAAGCTCATGCATTGTCAATCGAAAAAAGCTGCAATAAAAAAAAATGATCACATCGATACTATTATAAATACATGGACAACCTCTTAAGATCCTTTGATTTTCCAGTTGGCTCAAAAGTAGGTCAAACCGAAACATAACCCAAAATGAAAGTAGTTTTTTAGAAAAACGACTATTATTTTGCAATTTTCTCTTCGTCCTCTCCTTACTAGCCTCGGATTTCTCCTCGGGCAGCATCTTCTGGTTCCCTTTCTGGTGGATATTCTCTGCTCAGGATGAGAACACCCTCCAGTCTCTTCATCACCATCTGGCGAATATTCTTCATCTTTTGAGGCTATTATCCATCTTCTTGAGGCTCTTATTCAATTCGTTGATTTGTTAACTCTTGAGGTTATCCTTAAACTTTTCACCATCCTGGTGGGCATCCAGCTATTTTTCCTGGGTCGTGGAGATTTCTAGGTCATTTTTATGAGACTTAGACTTGCAGAAGAACTTCTCATTGTCTATGGGAGGGATGGTTTTATTTATAGAATTTATCCCATATATTCGTCTTCCAGGTTATTTTTCAATGTTTGTCTTCAGGACCATGAAGTCCAGGGAGTTGCAGTCCGTTCTAGAGGCTTTTAGAACCTTCCGAGATGCACAGTGATAATTCTGAGGAACTACTCGTTTCATCGTCCTCCTCAATGTTGTTTTTTAAATAAAAAAAAAAGTGGAACAAACATTGGTGATTTCAACCCATTAAAAATTAACGTTTTACTTTGCATGACGTTTCGTTCGACTCCACGCTCGCTTGCATAATTTTTAACTCCATAAAACATTAAATAAAAAAAATCGAACGCTTGCCCATAAATAGACCACACATGTATCAAAAGAAATTAAGCTTAATGGAAAATATTTCGCCCAAAAGTCATCTGAAGAAATCATTCCATTCATAATTAACCATTTATAATTAATCACAGCAAAGTCAGCGTAATAATAAAGAAAAATTTACTATAGACTAACCTGCACCAGCCAAGATGGTAACTTCAAACGATGTCCAAGTGGGATCAGAAGCTCTCAGCTCTTTTCTAAATTCACTCATTTTATAATATAGCTCCTTAGGAGGATATTTGCAGATACATCGGCCATCTTCTATGAGCGTGACCCATAATCCTGGTACCAGGTCGACCATCATTAGGCCTTGAATCTCTTCATCTTTGAAACGCACTACAGCGTAGCGTCTCGAATATGCTTGAGGCATTTTCACCAAATTGTAAGAAAAAAAAATCCAAAAGCTCTGCCTTAGGAACAAAAAAAAACCGTGCAATAAAATCAAGCAAAATAATACGAGGTACGACCATAAATGAGAAATTAACGTATGTTCTAGTCATTGTAAATTATTTAAGGTGAGAGACCGGAAAAAAAATTGCATCAGCGATTTACTTGAATAATTTTACTTACTTATGGATGCACCAACACGTGTATATTTTTTATACTCTCGACGACACAAAATACACCAAAATCCTCATTTTACATGAATTTATTATCACTAAAGTTGTTTTTACAATTGCAACAATCAGAAGAAAAAACTTGGCGTGTGAACAGCGTCCCGCATGCCGGTATGCCGGCGTTTTCCGGCGTCCAAGTAATTCCAAGAATGGATGGCACTATAGCGCCCCACATTATCCTCTTACGTACTAAATTTGAAATTTTTTTTATTGATGAAATTGACCACTTATTTGCATTATTTATACGAGAAATAATTTCGTCTATAAATTATTCCTGGTGGCCATGATAGGCATGTAAAAAAGTTGTGACGTATTGAGTGCCATTTATATTTAACGACACGCACTTGTACAGCATTTTTTTTGCCTGTATTATTTTTTGTTGCTTTGAAAATTGCTCGATTTTACTGAGACCTACTTCTATTGAAGAAATTACAGAATTTCCAGCCTGCAATGAAAATACTTCTTCTCGTTTTGTCTCCTCATTCCCAATGTTCGGGTAGAGAGCTATTTTTTACACGAACAGTAGGAAGGCGAATTGTCTATGCAAATAATTGATTAACACAAACACTGATATGAAAATGAAACTATATTATTCTCAACACAGAGATGTACAAAATTGATGGATGAGAACTCGCAAGTAGGAAAAGGTTGATGTGTTCACAATGAACTCGTTTTCGCAACTGTCTGTTTGGAAAGTAAGGAAATGTGAAATGGAAATTCTGCAAGGGCAGGGGATGAATGAAAGGAGACGTGATTGGTTACTTGCGAATTGGGAAGGCAATTTGATTGGAGGAATTTTCACGGAGGAAAATAAAAATAGGAGGAACTTAGAATATGGGAGATGAGGCCCAAAGGGCCCGAGGGTCAGGAAAGGCGATGCTAGGTAAGGGGAATTACTCAGTTTCTGTGAGGGATCATAAATGGCAGACTGAGGAAAGTTGGTGTGAGGATTGGCCCAGCCATAAAGGCATAAAGAACATGAAAGTGAAAAGTGGTAAAATGGTAAAATCTATACATTTGATCACCAAATGTGAACCATAAACGCAAAACTTTAATTTACCCTGTCTTCACCTTTATGGCTGGACTGATGAAGGTGTTGGGGAAAATGTATGAATTTTGGAAAACAAGAAGACAGAGAATTTTTAATGGGGGAACGACCCAAAGGGGAATTCCCAAAGGCTCTAAGATTCGCCTGTTTGCACGCTCCACACATTCCGCGTCGGAACACCCAACAAAATAAATATTTTCAATGCCTTGTCTTCTTTCTTTCAATAAAATTTATTTAACTTCAAAAATTTTTCCATTTAATAATAAAATTATGTTGTCAGGATTGGTCGGTTTAATCGTGACTCCAAATATCTCAACATGAGATAGAATGATAAATTGTTCATCACCCTGAAGCACAACCTCACACTTGTTATTAATATGAATGCAGTTCACGAGTAAACGTTTTTTAACCTGAATGCGATCCAGAGACTCCAACTCACTCAAACGATTCGCAATTTGAGTTGTGGGTTTGTATGGAGATTTTACGAGTTTCCTGAAAATTGAGATGAAATTTTCTCTGAAAAAAGCAGACAAATAGCTGAGAGGAACTTGAAACGTATCAACATCGTCTGTTACGTGTATCAAATTATGAAAACTGAGGACTTGCGATTTTGACCCATACAATGATGGTAAAAGATAGACAAATGTTCGTAATAATTCTCTGGCAATGTTTCGGTGGGTAAAAATCAATTCTTTGCTATTTAATATGCGACATGCACTATATAAAAGTATAAAATGTCTGTAATAATGCTTTGGCAAAGTGTACTGCATGATTATTGGGCCACAGTAATGTAGGAAAAAACGCAGCTGTGTGGCTTTCCATCCGGAAAACGATGCAATGTCGAATTTCTTACGTTGAAATTCCTTCGGTACGCCTGCTGTAACATTATTTAATAAAATTTGCAATGCTCGAACTTGAATTAATTTAATGCGCTGAGGACTTCCTCTCGATATCCACTTCTCCAAGAGTGACTTCATTACGCAGCAATAAAATAAATGCATAGCATCGAGAACAACGTGCTTCACTGGATCAAAATTGGGGATTTGCAGCAGCGGACTGTCTTCAATATGATGAGGGGCCTGGAGTTTTGCCCTGAATGACTGCTTTGTACGTTTGATGCAATCCATCTCAGGGTATACCCGGACTTTCTGTCGACTTACACCCACAGTTGTTCCCTTGGTTGTGCATGTTTCACAGGCGTAATACCCACCGGGATTTTTGCAGCCCT
Organism: Fopius arisanus; assembly: GCF_000806365.1. Taxonomy (NCBI): domain Eukaryota; kingdom Metazoa; phylum Arthropoda; class Insecta; order Hymenoptera; family Braconidae; genus Fopius; species Fopius arisanus. The sequence goes on along the minus strand of NW_011887869.1, from coordinate 200,372 downwards.
TCAGTGAACACCTTGCAGGGGAATCTGCTGTCACAGCTGCGATTTCGAAGTCATACGACTTGCCATCCAAAACCACTCCATGTTCACTCAGTTTATTACCTTCGTCAACAAAATCCTGGAGATATTCTTGCATGCTACCAGGTTTGGAATCCCCCGTATTATCGGCCGGATGCACTACTGAGGTTTCCTATGTTTTCCCTCAGTACAAGCCAATGGGTGCAGTTGAAAAAAGTCGGTCCATGGGACCGCAAACCGAGAAGAAGAAAGAGAATAGAAAGGAGAAGTTGAAGGCTATAAGATGAGACCTGCCTATAAATCCGTAATGGTAGTATGAAAGAGAAGTATATCTAAAAAAAAAAAGTAGCAATTAGAGTAAATGAACAGAAAAACTTTGCAATTCGGGATCGTGTAAGCCTCATCAATTTCGACTCTGAACAGTGAAAGTCCGCGTCTACCTTTCGACAAATTTAAACGGTTTTCTTAACCATCATCGAGATAGAAATGGTAGGAAAGCAAGATCGATACGCTAATTTCCAAAGAAAGCATACAGCTGCACAATAATACCACATGTGAGAACCGTAAACATTTTTCTACGAAAAAGGGAAGTAAGGTTAGGAGTCATTGTGAACGTTATCACGGGGACCGGCGCGTGCATCGGAAAACCTTCAAAACCTAACGAAATGACAGACAAAAACGACGAAGACATATCCGAGTAGTTGTTGGTCACGGAAGATCTAGAGAAGATGGACTCTGACGTTGGAGAAGACAGCCTGTTGGACAAGGGGATCAGGCAACCCTCGACTTGCTCAAGGATCTGGCAGAGAAACAAAACGG
>NW_011887869.1:192317-195923 GCF_000806365.1 Fopius arisanus | reverse complement strand
CCCGGCCGCAAGCGGCCGGGACGTTGACCTTCGGGATGAACATGTTGTGTTGTTGTGTGTATAGTATAGTGTGATGAGGTGACGATGCGATGTATAGTAGAGATGTCGCTTTCGATTATCGCAGTTGAACGATTATCGATATTCAATGTCAATTCGAGATATCCATGTATTTTTTATATAAGGATTTTTTATATAAGGATTTAAGAGAGAACATGCGATAACTCGAAACCAACTCGAATCGAACTCGAAAATGATGAGAATCGAATTGAAGAAAATCGAACTCGAAGTAGACCGGTCATGAACGATGCAAAACTAATAGAGCGTCGTTTCTTCAAATAAAAAAGGCCATCTTATTTTTCGGATGAAAACATATTATTGTGATTCATCTTAACATTCATCACCATGAGAACATTGATGAATAATCAAGGTTAGAGAAAAAAAGAAGGAAATGAAGAAAATGAAGTGGAAAAAGCGTAATAAAAAGGAATCAACGTCCCGGCCGCGGAGCGGTCGGGGCGGCGTTAGTAATGTTTACAAGTGATACATAGCGTCTGACAGAAATAATTTGGGAAATATTGACGTCCACTTACAATATATCAATTATCGGAATACAAATATAGCACTTAGTAGTTCGCCCGTAATAATCGACCATTCGATTTTTTTCTAGTCCGGTTGTGGTAGTTTTGTCTACATACTTTCTAATTACGATAGTATTAAAACATATCCGACTACCAACGGCATAATGAGGATGTTCTTTTCTCGTTGGAGCCACGAATATATTAATGAATTGATCATTGAATGTCGCGATGAATTGCATAGAGTGGAATATATCCACAACATTTTTTACCTCTCTGATTAAACTCCCGTTTTACTGCAGTTTCATATTAAAGTCATTATATTGTGCAGCCTTGCGCAAGAGGATTATGGTACGCTCACAGTTATTATTTAGTTTAATCGGTGGACTTTCGGTGGTTTATCTCCCGTAGTTTCATTGAACTACGGGATGAACTAGAAGCGGTGTGAGTAAGTAATTGGTTGCGAGTTTCCCGTAAATTAGAAATCTAGTGGATGACGAGATGACCAGAGAGAGGAAGAAGGGCAGATTGAGAGACGATTCATTTTAGATGAGCCAAGATGCATGCAATGTTTCGAATTTGATTATTAGATTTGGTGCATTAGGATGAAATGGAAGCCGCAAACGAGGTTACATAGACAAAAGTAACGAACTTACCGGTAGAGGTAATCTCTCATATCAGATTAATCTTTCGCTAAAACCAAATAGGGCTTTATATAGCTTTATAGTTTTATCAGCTCTGTCTAAGGCTGTGAAATGATAACATCTTTTCAAGCTTGAAAAACCAGCCTTGCAACATGGTTGATTGTTTAGCCTAGAATAAACCTTGATTAACTAAATTGATAAGGTTGACTAAACTCTTACAGTATATGATAATCTTAAATAGTGAAAAAAAAATCATAATTTACACTTTTATGGAGGATTATTATTATTAATTGTTTCTCATCTACGCACCCCTAACGCAATTATCGCTTATAATACCACGAGAGGTTTGGAATTATCGGAATATTTGCCAATAGGTGCGTTGCGAACAAATGAGTGCGTTAAGTTTTCCAGGTTAAAAAATCACGAGTGCGAAGCACAAGAAACTAATATTCATAGTTTTGCGCTATTTATTTGATAACCATTATCAGATATAAATTAAAATGGGACGTTACAGAATAATAATAATAATAACGATAATAATCAGTCTTTTGTATCTACACATGGGGTGATTGCAGCCTGCAGATGCCATGCCTTAATAGTGGCTGGTCAGATGCAAAAAGCTGTCATCCTTGGGTCCCTTCGACTACTTAAATATCATGATTGCGGACTGCGGTAGTACTCACGCTCTGGTTGAAAGGAGCACTATTACAGAGCGATTAGAACTTGTTTGTATCGCGTAGCTTGCTGGGTGGTCGTCGAGGTGAAGTCGGCGCCCTCGAGGATCATCCAGCAAACTCACTCACGAGTAAAAATTAAAAAAAAATTAATAATTAATATTGATTAATTTTCATCGGTCTATTTTATCCGATCAAAATCAGACTCTTGACTCAGAGTGACTCTGGTGATTCTGGTCACCGCAAGACTCACAACAGTCTCAGCATTGATTCTTTTGGATTCTTTTGTGTGAATCAATTGTCAAAGGCTAATCTTTAAAAAGTTATTCATGAACTGCAATTTGGTCCTTCCAATCTGTACTGATACAATATATAATCTACTTTCTGATATTATTCCAAATCATGATTAGTCATGAGCAAATAATCTATTTTTCAGATCAATTAATGATTCGGGTGGTCGAACACATCAACATTCAAGTGAATCGTTCGGTAACTACTGATGAATATTAAATGGTTTCCAATTTAACTGCGCCATTATCGGTGACAGTTAGCGAATCGTGGCAACCGAATTTTGTATCAGTCTTCCAATAAACCATCAAATACATGCTCTTAAAATACTTAAACAAATTTGTAACCGCTCGTCTACTGCAGAAGACATGTGATTGTCAGTTTACATGCTATTAACGTTTCTAATTCTTGATTTTCACCAATTCCGTCGCTTTTCATTTAAAGGAGTGATTCTTTATATGGTTCATGACTCGGCGTTATATCTAAGTAAAATCCAATGAAAAATGAGTTACCATAATGGTTGGATTAAAGTAAAAATAGGTCGTCTCCATGAATATTCAGAACTTCTCGTCATTTAATTTCAATATCTCTTCATTATCTCGTTTAATCATCATTGAAAGATGCTAATTTGGAAGAAATTGACGGTTGACAAGTGATTATTAATGTCCGTTGCTTTTTTCAAGGTGCACTGGTTTCAACAGCAGCATGAGAAGAAGCGGAAGAAGCGAGATTACGAGGTACCTGGATCTTACAGCTTTGGTAGCGACTATCCTGGGTTATTCGAGGACTACTCACCGTCTCGACAGCGTCAGACATTTCATCGTCAACGGAATCGAGGTGCACCACTTCAAAATTTATTCACGGATCCACTATTCAAGGAACAATGGTATCTGGTAAGTTTTCTCGATTTTATTCTTTTTATGGTATAATTAAAGTGTCTTCTCAGTGTGGAGCAGTTTCACGAACTAATAGCCCGTCTTGCGCAACACGCACATTTATGGCGCACAAAAACTAAAGCGTCACAGACATTTCCAAAAAAAAATGCTTGAAAAAAAATATAATGAAACTTGTTATATTCCATGTTCGGTACTGATGGAAAATCAATTTTCGTCTACAGTGCATAACGGGAATATACTAGAATCGATTATAAAACATTGACGCACGTTAAAATAGAACATTGGAAAAAATTGTTATATTGAAAAAATTCGATTTGGTTCTCTATTTGTGATAGATTGAGGAAGCATGCGATAAACACATCGCCTGTAAAAAAAACGAGAATTGGGATGAAATTGAGATAAAAATCGAGAAAGAAATGACGATTGTCAGAGTCCATAAGCTTATTTTTACAGTTACCATCACTTTTTCTATTGGTTTACGGCCACTTCATGGACTCAATTTTGATTTTAGAATTTTTCAGGGGGGTAT
>NW_011887869.1:183673-186602 GCF_000806365.1 Fopius arisanus | reverse complement strand
TTGGTAGAGATACAATTTTATAACGATATGCCACATGTCATAACCCTCAATAAAATGCTTCTCATTTCGATCATTAAAATTTATTATTATTCATTTAATTTCATTTTACATGGATAAGAATTTCGAAAACTTCATACTCTAATTACATATTAATTGCACACATGTCGAAAATAAAATCTTCTCTTTTCAAAAAATACATGTGTAGCGAAAATTGGTTTCGACGCTCCTTTCGGAAAACTGAAAGACCAACGAGCTTCGTAGCCGTTTTACACTCTCATACAGATATAAAAATTTTTTTTTTTTAATTACATATTAAAATATATATATATATATATATGCTCTTCAACTATCTGTCCGATTGCGTCGCGATCTCATAGAAGCGCGTGTTATCGCAACAGACAATTCTGGACCACATTTCAAATATAAAAAATATATATCAATATTTACGACCGCTATCGCCGATTCTTCAGCAGAAATACAAAAACCTAAATATCTCGAAAAGTTTATCGGAACGGGTATCTGTGTTTGGATTATCTGAGATAGAGAATATCGATGGCAATATATTGAAAAAAAAATTATTGAAATGAGTCAAGTCGTTATTGAGATATTACAGAAATAATATGAACTCATCAATGAAGAATAAGAGGAAAATCAGATAAAATAATGGCTAAAAATTGCTTTAGCAATTGGTTTAGTGAAAACCTCGGAGTATCTTTTCGCGGAGGCGATGCATTTTGTTCGTACGAATTACCAAAGTTGGTTCAGCAGATACCGTATGATGGCACTTGTTATCGCAGCACTTGTTCTTCTATTGAATGAGAATTCAGTCACATATGGCTCAGCAATTGTGTTGGATTTTCAGTCTCTAACCTTTTTTATTTCCAACACCATGCCTCCCACATTTGCGTATACTCCACTGAGAAAACTAGTATATTTTGTAATAACTCTCTGCACGAGTTGCCAACAATGTTTTTCTTCACAATGTGCGGAAAAGTCACTTTTTAGGCATGCGAAGCGAAGCGGAGCGAGTTTCAAAACTTACTTTTCAGCACATAGTGATGAAAAAAATGATATATTTTTTCCTGAGTAAGTAGCAGAGGCCCTTCAAGAAAAGTTGTTTCACCTACAGGGACTATTTCCCTGGGGTTGCTGATTAATTCCCATGGATTGGCCATAATAATATAGCTTCCATTCTGAAAAATCAAAAAAACACTATCTTGGCAATTCTTGACTTGTGTTTTCGGCAAAGAAATATAATAATAATTCTCAAATCCTGCAACATGTCTTGCTTCATTACCGTCGATGAATTAGTGCGACCTGTAATTAACAAATCAGGAAAAGATAATATAACATTAACGTCATTGAGTATAGTTGGGAATTTTCATTGGATTTTTTCATATCATTAAGTTTAAGTGGTAAATACAAATTATCTAATGGGGCAAAACTAATGGACTGATGAACTTGATCTTCTGTTAATTTCTTGCAGTCTTTTGTTCGTGTCTCTTTTTTGTCTTTTTCTTCCAGGGAACTTAATAATTGCCTGTAATGGTTAATGTAACTAGTTTATACAAGCGTACAGTAATTAAATTACCTCTAGAGTAGACGACACATTGTTATTTTAAAAATTCTCGAATTCCGGCAGCAGAGCTATTTCTGTTAGGCATTATGTAAGATTGTTTTTTCCATCCAGTAGCACCAGATTTTCAGAAAATCAAATAATTTCGTTCCTTTGGTGCCAATTTTTTTTATTTAGGGAAACACTCATGATTGCTTCAGTGAGAAATGTCAAATCATCAGTAACTAAATCTCCCGGGGGATCGATCACCCTGTCATTTTCAAGTGTGATCTGATTATTTATTCTCTCCCAGCACTGGTTTCTTGTTGAATAAAATGATTGAATATTGCAAGAAATGTCATAGGTCAAAGGAATGAAATGTGGGTTAGATAATGTCGATGCTAAATTAAAATCAGCTGCATTACACGCACGTTCGGTATGAAAAAATTATTTAATTAATAACAATGGAGTCAATTTCACCGTAAACTTGATCCATAACCTTGATAAACACCTACTAAAATGACTTATATGGGATTCCCATGAAAAAATCGTACGTTTTCTTGACCCTTATCAGATCCTTAATCCTTATAAATATAAGATGAGATTTGCACCCTTCTTTGCAGTTCTTTCATTGATCTCGAAGTTGCTCCTGTTATCGCCAGGACTCACTTGAACATTTATGATACACTGATGGATATATTACCGTAATATCTCAAACTGAGATTCTGCCCTACATGCTATATCTCTGGAAAATAAGTTCCATAGGATAATAAGTCTCGATTATGTGTCAGTCAACGTGAGATTCTGGTCCAGTGCTCATGATTTCGACGTGAACGTTTCAAAGTGGCAATGTTTTTGACATAAAAAAAGCTAAGTGTAAATAAAAATTTTTTAACACAATTTGTAATGTTTTATAAAGAAATCAGTTCTTTCATGGGAGAACATGAAAAAATGGCTACTATAAATTCAATTCAAAAATCATAAATCAAACATTTTAATGACTTTGAATGAATAGAGTACTCCTCCACTGCTACAGTGATTGTGACTTCCACAGTGTCTGCTGTTAAAAAAAAAACTATTAAACTAAAAGGTATTGCCCATACAATAACACAAAATCGTAAAAAACATGATTTCACAAAATGACAGAGTTTTGAAAAAAAGTTTAACATTCCTCTCAAAAATTGGATGATTCTTGACACGTATATTATTTCCAAAGATAATAGAAACTATCGAAGTACGCAGCAATAGTACATTATGCCATGAGGGCGATAAGCGGCGGTTCGTGAGGAGTGTGAAGTTTGCTGCACGAGCCACGCCGAGAGCAGGAAACTTCTCACGACTCACCAACCAATGCTATCGCCCGAATGGCATATA
>NW_011887869.1:143328-183553 GCF_000806365.1 Fopius arisanus | reverse complement strand
TTTTTAGCAATAGTTTTGGGGTGGTTCGACGATCCCTCTCTTATTAATTAATTACGTCTAGTATCTCTTGGCTCCGTATTTTTTGGCGTCAACTCCCTGACATGCCTATTCAAATGAAAAGCTCTCATTTTTTGCAAACGAAATTAGAATATAAATTCAAACAAAAAAACATAAAGATTATTCTAACTTAAACCACGTTACTTTCTTCGTGACTACTCCCTTTAAAGTTTTTCAAAACTGAGCAACAACAAAAAGTTAACAAAGAGATACGATCATTTTTTATCGATTTTCTTTGTCATGGTGGGCAAAGGAATTAAAGCCTCTGCAATTGTTGAAATTGAGGTGGATAACTTGATTGGAGTTAATGTCCGGGTGCTGATTTCTTTGTGGCACATCTTTGAGAAGTTCAACAGATGGTGAAGATCGTGGGGAATCAAATTTTACTCTTTTTGGAGGTTAAAATGTTTCTCCTGATTTTTACGTCGATGGCAGCGATGGATCTGTATTTCCAGAAACTGACGAGTGTGAGAAAATCGATTTGGTAATTGTAGAGGAAGGAGTCATCTTTTTCAGTACAGCATGGCTGATTTTGTAAGAATTTCGAATCATCTATGCTCGGCTTGCGTCATAGTAGCCTTCAGCGACTGTGTCTGATTTCCACCCTTCAGCTTTTTTTAATGTCAGGATATCCATCTCGGCTTCAGCTCCAATTGCTGCACCGGTACGTCTCCACGAGTGTCCGGTGTATTTTTTAGCGTCTTGGAGTCCTAAAGGTAGCGATTCGCTTGGGGAAGTCTGCTCGTGTGTGTTGACCTATCACTTCACGATCACATTTTCCATTCGAGTATCGAAGAAAAAAGTTTGGTTTTGACACATAGCCAGCTGGTCTCAAGGCCATATACTTTTTAACAGTCTCACAAAAGATCCCAGTGAGCGAAAAAGGTCGAGTGGAGCCATTTTTGGTTTTTACCAATTTGAAATTGAAACATGTGCCGTGATCCTCAATGTGTTCAGGAGTCAATTTATAAAGCTCCATCTGTCTACAAAATCCATGGATACCCAGGATGCATGCCAGTTACGAGAAATAAAATTAATTAGATTTTTCATGAATCATGTATTTGACATCAATTTTTTTAATCTCGTGAACAAGTATTTTTTGTTTAAATTTTCTTCTGAAATTATTACCTAAAAATTTTCATTTTTGACAAGATGTGCAAAAAATGAATTATTAAAATATTCAAATAATTAAAATTTTTTAGTTAATTACCTTCACTGCTAGCCAGTCTTTATCAGGTACTGTCTGTAGGAATCGTGCTAGTTCGTGCTCGCTGAATATTTTCGCCTTTTTCTTAATCTGATCAGACTGCTTCTGATATGCTGAGAGAAAATTAGACAGTAGGTGGTAATTCCTGATGTCAATTTTGTCCTACGCAAAGAGAGTAGATTTGAGCATGGAATGAATAGCCCACAATGACGTTGGTGCCATACCCAGCGTCACCTTCTCATTTGGATCTATTCCATTGGGTCTTTTTAACATATGAAAACATCTCAACACGACTTTTTTATTGTTCTGAAATTTTTCTTCGTCAGGAAAAACTTGAACTTATGATATGTTCGATCATAAATTGGCTTTAACAGTGGTGGTATGATAATTGATTCGGCTTTCCTAGCATACTCCAATACGTTTTCGGGACTATTTTGCTCGGTGACACCAGAGTCGTTCTGAGAATTTGCATTCACTGCCATGCTAGAAGTTAAGCTCTCGATGTCGGTCTTATCAAAGAAGTCGGCTGACTGTACCTCACTGTCATTACTCGACTCACTCTCTGGGACAATGAAGGTTTCTATTATTTCTTTTTTTGACAAATTTTTCTGACACTCATCCACACACCACAGAAAATATGGCTGCTGCTAGGAGAATAGGTTATAGGAGGCACTTCGGGCGCTGTAAATCGTACCGGACTATACATTTTCCCGAACGCAGAGCGCATGCCCGAGCGATAACAGTGCCTTAAGACTCATCTGACTTCCGCTTATCGCTTCTTGGATGAGTAAGTGAAATTTACCGTGCGTGGTCCCCTACTTACTATCCTTGAAGCACCGATTTAGAAATGCAATTTTAAATGCCATTTACTCTCTCCCAATAGAGGCCCAGTAAGCGTCACCTATCGGACCTCAGTGACGAAAAAATCGATTACTTAAATGTTTGACACTAGGTGTGCCCCTTAACTGATGAAACATGTATGCCACATTTTTCCTTGAAAAATAATTTGTTAGTTTGAAATGATTGAGAGATTAAAATGACTTTCAACAGAATGGAGGGGCCAAGGATGGTTTTGACATGAACATTGCTCCGGTCTGGCAGAAAGGGTATACAGGTAAAAACGTAGTGGTGTCCATTCTGGATGATGGTATCCAAACAAATCATCCTGACTTGGCTCTGAATTACGATCACGAGGCCAGTTATGACATCAATGGGGATGATGATGATCCAATGCCTCAGGACAATGGAGACAATAAACACGGAACTCGTTGTGCCGGTGAAGTTGCGGCTGTTGCCTTCAACCAGTATTGTGGAGTCGGTGTCGCTTACAATGCCAGTATCGGAGGTAAGTTGAGGACACCTTAAGGATGCCAATCATCTGTTCGATACCATAATCTTAGAGGATATCCCCGGAGAGGCGGGTGTGTTAGTGTCAGCTTCCGGGGATGTCATCTATGATGGAGTAGTTGAAAAATTGCTGAAGAAGTGAAAATGTTTCGGTATAAAAACTCGTTCACTGCGGATAAATAGGTTTTCGCCTAGATTGATGCCTTGCCAATTAACACTATCGAATGTCTCTCTCGCATCCCAGAATGATTATCGTTTATAACAAAATTAATATTTTGCCATCTCTTCCAAAAACTCATTATTAGGAGCATCTAGATATTGACCAATAGAATTCCCCAGAGAAATTCCTATTTCATTAAAGAAAAACTCAGTGTAACATTTTTAATGATTTTTCTTTTTTAAAACTGGGTATTTGGATAGTTTTTATTTTATTCAAAATGTTGTCCTTCTCTTACATAATTGAATACAAAATAGACAGAAAATATAAAATAATTATAATGAGAAGGACGAGAATGGAAAATCTTGACAAAAATTGTAATCATAAGTCACAGCCAAATACAAATGGCATCCCAAAATAACTCATAGTTGGATCCATAAAATATTCATTTTCAGACTTCCTTAGTAGCATTAAATAAATTATCGGCATTCCTAGATTACGGTTGTTTTGCATGTATTGGCGAAGATATAAGAATTGCTTGAAATTTTGACATAATGTTTTTGAAGCGATAACAGATGCTTGTATAAAATTATTATTATTATTAATTATGAAAGTTTTCAATTAACACGGCCTCTCATGGGGAAAATAAAAATTTCTGTAAATATAGTCGAAAATATAAAATTTTGTTGAAATTTGGAAAATTTACTACTGAAGCAGATATAAAACGATGGTACAAATTTCGTAACAATTGATTAAATTGTTTTTTTCATTAATTTGTTTGAGCAATATAATATTTATTCATAAAATCAAATACAATATAATAATTTTCTATGGCTATTACTTCAATTCATTAACGCATTTAAATATTAATTGAAATTCGATCGCGATAAATATAACGAATTATAGAAAGGCTCATAAACTTTTGTTCTGACTATACTCGAAATTCGACTATTCGGAATATGAATTAAAAAATTTTTTTTTTAATTCGAATTTTTAACAATATTTTCATTTAACAAATACTGCAAGAATATTAATCATTTCTAACGTTTTCAGTTTTTAAGCCGATATCACACGATCTCGGTCCGTGGAACACTTTTTTTTTTTTAATTTCGGCAAAAGGTTGATTTTTTCCATGTATTTAAATTCTTTTTCATCATGGGGAAACAATTCCTTCTATATTTTTTTCCAGTTTCAATATTTTCAACAGAGTTTCTTCTATTCTAAAAACATGATACTTGTTTTTTTGTAAGAAAATATGTGAATATATGTACTCTGAACTCCCACTTTTTCATATTTCAAATTTTCGGATCAACAGTACACTTCGTTCTTTCTGACGCAAAATTCGAAATATGACAATGGGGGAATTCAGAGGAACCATTAATGACAAATTTTCATTCAAAAAATTAAGTATCAATGCTCCAGAATAGAAGAAAGTATGATGAAAAAATGGAAACTGGAATAGAAAATAGGAAGAATTGGTTGGCTATCAGGAAATAAATCATGAAAAGGTGTGAAAAAAATGTGGAAAAATTGAAGAGATAGTTATTGAAGCCCCAAAAATGGAAGGAAGGAACATGAATTTTGAAAAAGATAGGGATTGCGATTAGGGTTGCCTCATTTGGTAGAACGTACCTAATATTTATGGAAAACGGTGGTGTTCAACCAATTACGTTTTACCACTCGACTGACACTATGATCTCTACCCATAAATAATTCAATTCCCCAGGAGTGAGGATGCTAGATGGTGTAGTGAACGATGCTGTTGAGGCTCGAGCACTCGGACTGAATTCCGACCACATCGATATTTACTCAGCCTCATGGGGCCCAGAAGACGACGGCAAAACAGTCGATGGTCCTGGAGCTCTTGCCAGGCGTGCATTCATCTATGGTGTTACCAGTGTAAGTTAACCACTACTCCATTTAATTCATTACCTATCACTCAAATCCGTTATATATATATATATATCACTCCATTGTGCCCTCCTCTATTCACTGTTCTAATTCACTACGAGTTAATTAAATTAAACTCCAACCACAAACCGCCCACAATGATACTTTTCTGCGTCCCCGAACCGTTTTTTATCACGGTAAAAAATAAAATAGAGAACAATCGAAAAGTTTCTCCAGGGCTCCTATACAAAAGTTTCCTTTATACTTGAGAGCGAATATACTTTTTTCTTTCTATTTGTTTCTCACAAAGAAGGTAGAAAAAAATTATTGAGCAATTTTAATGTTCTAGACGTGATTCTGCTGAAATAAAATCATAATTGAGATCATAAGGTGTGACATTAGTTTTTGATTGGTTATATCAATCTCAGAATAAACCAGATTAATTAAATTATGATTTTGAAGCTCGAAGAAAATCTAAAGAGGAAAACATTTTCTCTCTTTGGCATTCCAATTCAGCACAAATGTCACTATTTTTTTATTTCTCGTGGTATTTTAGAATAATTCATAATTAACATAACTATGAGATATATTATTAAATTTATCTGAAACTATTGAAACAGATTTTATTACCTTATATTATAGCAGATCAGTCAATATAACCAGACCTTGGGAACTTTGTGGACTCAGCTTACTCCATCAAATTCTATTTTTAAAACGATGAACAAATAACGCCGTTTGATTCGTCATAAAATTCAGAATAGTTGAAAAAAAATCGAATTTTATAACAATTGACTATCCACTTTCAACACATTGAATTCGATTTGCAGAGAAAAATGATGAAATATCAAATTTCACTGAAAATTCCACATTTCAAGAGGCAAGGGAAAATTTCATTATTTTTTTTAGATTTTCAATCCCATCTGAATAGTCGCTGTTGAATTACATTGAAGTTCGCGGGAAATTTTTCATGTCTTTTTTCGTTGAAATCGCTGTTCCTTGACTTTTTACGGTTTTTTCATCAGTCGTTTAATGGTTTACCCCGACGAATACGAAATCTAGTGAATGTTTCCAATTGCAGTTGAATTGAAATTCAGATAATTGAATGTCGAGATAACATTGTTGCTGGAATTGCAATAAATTTGTAGTACGAAAGTATATAGAGTATATGCAATGGGATCTCTCGGGGATCCCCACAATTCCCAAGTCCTAACGTAGAAACTGAACAAATATTTAATAAAATTCCGCTCCCATATCAGAAAATTGACAAGTGAGACATCCCTTAAAAGAAGGAAAAACGAAAAAAAAAGGTGAATAGCATTCTGGATCTGACACATTGATATTCACAAACAGGGTAGAAAAGGTAAAGGATCGATCTTCGTGTGGGCCTCAGGCAACGGCGGTCGTCATACAGACTCATGCAACTGTGACGGCTACACAAACAGTATTTTCACCCTGTCGATATCCTCAGCAACCCAAGGTGGTTATAAGCCCTGGTATTTGGAAGAGTGCAGCTCAACCCTCGCAACAACGTATTCGTCAGGCACACCGGGCAATGATAAGAGCGTTGCTACCGTTGATATGGATGGAAAATTACGACCAGATCACATATGCACCGTTGAACATACGGGAACATCGGCATCAGCACCCCTTGCCGCTGGAATAGCTGCCCTTGCGCTCGAGGCTAATCCTAGTCTGACCTGGAGAGATATGCAGTACCTTGTGGTGCTGACGTCCAGATCTGGACCACTTGAGAAGGAACCAGGATGGATTTTAAATGGTGTTAAGAGGAAAGTTTCCCATAAATTTGGATATGGGCTCATGGATGCAGCCGCTGTCGTCAATTTTGCTGAGCAGTGGACCAATGTACCACCTCAGCATATTTGTAAGTCACAGGAAATCAATGAGGAGAGATCCATTGATCCCACTTTTGGCTATACACTCAATGTTAATATGGACGTCAGTGGATGCGCCGGTACTCTCAATGAAGTTCGATTCTTGGAGCATGTGCAGTGCAAGGTTAGTTGACATTTTTTTATTTATCATTTCATAGTTGAGCTGGTGTGGCTTTGACGACTTGTCGAAAATCATCGGGCTGTCTGATTAACTTCGAGGTCTAATCGTTGAGATAGAACACATTTTTTCCACACTGGCACCTGATAAACATCGGTTTCTGTGAACGCTACGCGTCCAGAAAATCACGTTTCCCAGGCCCTGCGTCTGGAAAATTTTTGTTAAAGCCACACCGCCAAGAGCCCATCACCCTTCCCCACACACCTGCCAATCTCGTCAATTTTGCATGTGGGGAGGGGTGATCTGGTTTCCACGGCTAGGCCTCAAAATAACTTGAGGCGGTTTTAACATTAAAATGTTGGGGTGCTGTTGTTTTGTGAATATATGTAGAATTGCTGGGTTCAGGGGAATACCACATTTTCTGGTGAAGATTCAATTCCATGCTGATAAGATTTTCCCAATTTTTCAACGAATTCATCATTTTTACACAAATCAATAGAAATTAAATAATAAAACCTACAATGAAAATTGAAATTCGTTTTGATCAGTTCAATATTGTGGATTTTTTTTATTAATTGGAAAATGTTGAAATGTGATATTTGTGTATTCTAAATATTATGGCCTTTAATTTGAAAACTTGTATATCATATTGCTCCAATATTCCACTGGTAGAAAAATTGATGATTTGTGTAATAAAACAGATGTATCACTGTCTGCTTGTTATTTGTGAAACATGAAATGATCGAATCAAAAAAATAGTCGAGTGTACCTGAAATTTTACAAACGGTAGTACACAGAAAAATAATAACAAGTTATTTTTTTAAATGTAAAATATAAACCAATATAAATACCAATTTGGTTGATTGGAAATACCAATGGAAATGGAAAACAAAAGATAAGTTGACTTAGCTCTTCAGAGAGCACGCAGAAAACACTATACTTAAAATACGAGGTTTAGGACGTAATTTACGGGATTTCTCATCGCGTACATTACGAGTTTGCAAACGTAAATTACGGGCTGAAACCACGTAAATGACGCCTACAAATGCCGTAAATTACGTTTTTTATGTGGTAAATTAGGAGGTCGACTCCGTAATTTACGCTCCCTTATCCATCATTTACGACATCTCAATAACCTAAAATCTGTAATTAGGATTGTAAATGCAAGGACACATATAAGAAAATTTTTTCTGGACAACATCAGGTCTTCAAATTAGAGGATATTTGGGTCATCTGAAAACCCTATTAGACCTAGAAGAGTAAAAACATCCATGTAAATTTTTTTAGTTTCATAATTCTTCTACGTTTTCTTGATGTTAAAGTACCTTATCAGTCATCGCCAGCAATCCCTTCCAATGCATAAAAATTGAGAAGCTGCACGAATTAAGATTTTATATTATTCAATGTTGAACGAGTCATAAATCTTTGCGTTTTGACTCAATAAAAACATGGAAAAATGTGAAAATTTATACGGAACCTTTTTTAGTTTTATTGAGGAATCATCGCAATGAAGAGAGAATTGAAAATTTATAATTTACCATCGTCAATAGAGTCGGATAAAGCGCCATGAAAAGGGTAATGATCTCGTAAATCTTTCTATACACTGGACATAAACAACAGACTAAAAAAAGGTGCTTTCAAAATATTTTAATTATTAAATATTAATCTTTACGATTTTTTTTTTGATTTTCTACTTAATCGCAGCTTTTCAAATACCAGAAAATCTCTCAATTTTTTTCCACCCATATTTTTTGTACATTTTATTAATATCCATTATTTTAATGACAATACGAAAGATGAAAGAGAACTATCTTCATATCCCGTCAAAATACTATCAAATGGAAATAAATTTATGAAAGCTTTTGCAAAACACGTTCATCTTTATATCGTGATAGGAAATTTGTTTTTTAAGTCAAGATGCTCCACAATATCGATACAAATCTAAACATTTATCCTGTATAACAGAAGACAGATAGATGGATTTTATCTGTCTCGTAAACCGTAAACTATGGTCCAACCCAAGCAACCCCTTTCTTCCCTCATTTCAGAAACATTTTATGTAGTGGCTGGTATGTGTATTCGTACACACCAGATTCAACACTGTTTAACCATTTTTATGGGCACTTCCTTTATGCAACAGTTTTAACTTCCAAAACTAAGTTATTCACAGATTTATGATGACTCTGTGATGAAAAAATTCCTGTGAAGAAATTAAAAAGAAAACATTGATAAAAAAATGCATTTAATGGTTTTAGGCGTTATAAAATACTTCATTTGTGATATTCTATACGGAATTACGGTTATTCGATACATTCGGTGAATATTCATGATAAAGCAAGAATAAAGGATGGGAGGGAGCGTGAAAATGTAAAGAATTGATATGAGTGAAATGAAACTTCAAAAATGAAATTGGAATGGAATTCAAAACAAAATGATTCTTGTATTCACACAATTAATACTTGAAGCCGTTTTCAGACAAATCCAAGGCCATCATTTTTTTTCAACTAATTACCAACATTAACAAGCACTCCACGTACGAGTGTAAGATTGTATATATTTTTTTAATTCCAAATGAAGAACGATTAATTTATTCGAATTATTTGAGAAATCCCTGTCGAAAATTGATGAATATATGCAAAAACCAGATAATTCAAATAACATCATAACGTAAGACCTTATTTTTCATTACTTAAATTTTAATAGTTCAGCTCTGCGTCAATTGGACATAATGATTTGCGGATCATTTTTAAGCTCTTTTGATGCTTTCCATATTGATACAACATAGATCTCCGTTGCATTCCAATAAACGCAGGAGAACTCGCCATTTTTATCCTAATCGAAGATAACTCAAAAAACTGCAAAAGATATTCACAAGATAGTGGAACTATATGAAATCTAGCGAGTTCTTAAAAATGGTTCAAGATACGTTCCGATGCTTCAAAGAGAAATGCATATCACTCTTATGATTACTCTTTCTTGATATTGCGGATATTTTAGAAACCAGCTTTTATGATAAAAAATATGATAATTCCATTTGGAATTAGTAAAATTGTATAAGAAAAAGGCCGTATGATATTTTTTTAGCTGCAAAAATAATAGAGTATTATTCGATTACACTTACCCTGACTAGGAACATTTTACGACTCTCATTAGGGCTATAATCCACACGAATTCTGTAATTCTCTTGAAGGTGTCACTGCGATTCTTTCCACGTGGTAATCTTCGCTTGCTGCTGACATCACCGATGGGAACTACCTCGACATTGCTCTTTGAACGACCCAGGGATATTGTTGGCTCCAACTTTGACGATTGGCCGTTCTTGAGCGTACACTTTTGGGGAGAAAAGGCTGATGGCAGATGGACCCTCCAGGTCATCAATGCTGGGAATAGGAGGGTCAATTCACCTGGTAAAGACCAATAACTTTTTACTGACTTTTTTAACAATTAAGAACAATAAGAGAAAAATACACTTGGTTTCATTCCTTTTTCTTAAGGAGATCAAATCTTTAGAGGCTTTATGAAATTATCCTGATAATGACACTAACTTTGTTTTTAGATCATTTCGAAAGTTTTAAAATGTATCTTATGTAATAATAATGCTCGATGGGTTTTGACAGTTCTACGCAGATCAATTTACCACATAATTATGATAACATTTACTGAATTATCTCGCTAATGAGAGCTAATGGAGAAAATATCTCTCGAATATTCTCTATCTGAAATATGTGCCGAACAATACAGAAGTTATAAAAATTGAGTTCTAACTTTTCATCCAGCATTACGATTAATTACCTAATTATAAAAAAGATATCACAGAGAAAGTATGAAGATTTTGATAAGCAGCTATTATACATCCTCCAATGTTTTGTTCCTGAAGACTGAACCGAATGTCATTTTTGAGCCCTTGCCCTGATGAAATGAATAAAATTATTAATTTTTTATGCTTGTGTAGTGTAAAGCTTTTCCTTCCCTTCGTTTCTGGCGGCATATAGTGTTTAAAATTCATCCGAACTCGGTTATATTCAATTGAACGTGTGGTAAGATACTACAATCCTCACCAGCACTTAGCATTATGAAGCACACAAATATCATAATATGATCGGACCTCCCCTTCGAGTTACGTTTCAGCTAATTTAATTCAATTTCAATTTAATTCTTCAATCTGTTACTTTTTATTTTGGTATTAATTAGTAATCTATATACTCATTTCTGATTCATTCTTGTGAAACCACTTGCAATATTAAGAACAAATGTTCATTAATTTTAATGTTTCTCATTGTTTTGCATTTTTTATTTTTCAAAGGAATCCTGAAGAAGTGGCAGTTGATATTCTACGGGACAGCAACAAATCCAATAAAGATTCGAACGCGCCAATTTAATCCGGTACAGCAACAGACGAATTATCCTTTCTTCCCAATAGATCACTCATTGGTTCTGGATCATCTTATTGGCTCCGACTACTATCGGTCATCTGGGTTTCAGAATTATCAGGGGTCGTATGCTGGTGCAGCATCCAACGTACAGGCGTCGGTGGCATCCTTGGATGGCTCGTCGGCGCCAATTCTTACCAATCGATTGCCAGAGGATATTGCAGATGACATCTCCAGAAATCTTCAGGGCTCATTGGATCCGTCACGAAGGATTGTACATGATTGTGATCCACAGTGCGATCATCAGGGTTGCTACGACAAGGGACCAACCGAATGCGTCGCCTGTAAGACGTACAGACTTGACAAGTGGGTATTTTTGTCCTTCTTTTTATTCATTCAGGAGGTGGCAACTTATTCCAAACCAACCACATACTCTTTCCAATAACTTTTCTAATAATAATCATAATAGTAATAATAGTAATAATAATAACAATAGTAATAACAATATTAATTCTTATGGATTAGTAGTGTGGTAGTGTTTATTTCACGAATTATTTTTTTGTAGGTGTTACTTTTGTTTATCGTAGAATGGCTCGGGACCTATTGAGTAACAATACATCTATACTATCTATCGAACGTAATCTTCGTAATCATGATTTTTGCAACACAATTTGAGCAGAAAATTCAGAAATATTTTAAAAGGGAGAATGTTTTAAGATTACATTTTCAGTAATGAAGAGGATATTTTATTTTCCATTAAATAGAGTAGTTTCAGAAATAATTGAAGAGAAATCTAGTGTCAAGTGATAGCCTAGAATAAGTGCACTTCTATTCGGCGACGAATGTTCATTACATATCTTGAAACCATAAAGGAGGAAAGCCATTATTTCATAAACAATTTTTTTGTCGTTTTCACCTTTTCTATACAAAATTAATATGCAACAATCACAAACTTTATTGAATTTTGATATATTAGCTAAACACCGATGTAAAAAAAGCACTTACCGTAGCTTATGACTTGGCAATTGAAATGTTAACAATTCGTTTGGATTGTTAGGAAATGTCTCTTTGAAATGACAAATATCGGTGTAGATATTTGAGGAATTCCTTTGAAACCAGGCGCTTTACTAAAAAAAGGATAGGTCAGCTGTAAAAGCATTTAAAAATGTCCAAAAATAGAATCACAATATTTTGCAAATGCTTCTAAAATTTGTTTCATCTCACGCTTCAACAAAGTATGGGCTTTCATGAATAATTCTGAAAATCCTCTTGAACTCCGTTAGCGTCAGCCTGCAACCCTTAGGTTCCCTTGTATGAAATTGGATTTCCGAACTGCATGTGAATCTCTCTCGCGCCCACTATAAAATTCTGCAAAATAATCTAAAATGGTTTTTAAAACTTTATAGTACATGTGTAAGTCGATGTCCGCCGAGAAGTTTCCCAAACCAGGGTGGCGTTTGTTGGCCTTGTCACGAATCCTGCGAGACTTGCGCCGGGGCTGGTCAAGATTCTTGTCTTTCCTGTGCACCAGCACACCTTCGTGTCACCGATCTTGCCGTCTGTCTACAGCAATGCCCCGAGGGCTATTACGAAAGTGAGTTAAATCATTTTTCATAGTGTGAAGAACAAATTACTCGATCAAAAGTCTGATCTTATCGTTTTGTGTTGTAAGAAAAGTAGAACAGAACGCGACAAAGTGAATCACCCGTCAATTTCATTGCAACAAATTACCATCATATATTTGGTATTTTATTGATTGACAAATTGTAATAATTTTTATTTATTTTTGTAAGAGAAAACACGTTATTTTTAGAGCATCTGACGATCACTTCCTGACAATCTATAAGTGAATGATTCATCTCCGGGACGCCCCTTTTTTTCAGTTTTGGCATAATTCCTCTCTCTTTTTCGTATTGAGGTGAAATTGTATACTCATTTGAAAGCTCATCAAATACGCTTTACAAATTACGGGAATTATGTGATTCCCACCATTTTTCATGGATTCATAGCACTTTTAATTTAAAGATGTAATTTTCATATTTTACCTAAATTCATCAAATGAATAGGAATATTTATATCGTCCAATTCTAAAAGATAGCAGCACATTTTCATCGATATATCGAAAGCTCCCATCAATTTTCCTTGTTTCTCATTGGTTATTCTCAGTATCGATATCACCACGGTTGATTTAAGTAACAACGGCGTATGAGTTTGAATCGGTTCTCTCTGTTCATTCATTCCAATTTCTTTTATTGACTAGGATAAACATGTTAAATTGTAGTTTTGCTTTTTTTTTAATTGAATTTGTTCTCAACTGAAGATGGGTATTCTTTCAATTAGACATAAACGAGAGGGGACTTCACATTTGCTTAGAAATTTCACTCCTTAATTCATAAAATCATTTTTATTTATAGAAAAACATCACCTCTATACATCCATGATTAATCAAAAATATAAACGGCACTAGAAATGCAATTTTCTTTCGCTCGCATTCATCCGGCCCGTTCCAACGACCAAAGTGCATGTAAAGTTTTATGTCTTATGGTTAAGTCCAGTTCTAAAAATGATGAATGAGATGAATAATCGATTAACAGAAATTATTACGACGAAGAGGTTACAAACATTTTATATATCATAGATATGACTTCCATAAAACTGATATTAAATGTTCACAACCGCGCGTGCAACGCTAGTTCGATCTTACCATTTTTTGTTCTTTGAAGTGGCATCAGTGATATCCTACTTAGTGGGACACTTGTAGAGTTATCGAAGTTACCATTTTGTCATCATTACATAAATATTGCTAATTATTGTAGCATTCAATGTCAGTCATGGGTATGTATTGAAATCCATTCCGAAAGTCCCAATGAGCTCTCTACAATGCCATTCGAATTTCCAAATTCCATTGAATTGATCAAGAAGTGTCGATGATAAGTATGAAATATCGTTGTCAATGTGTACACTTAATATATGATACTCTTGTCTTTAGTTTATACATATACTATATAAAATATAGTAACAAACTTTGGTTTCTTGATCTGTTCACGTCAGAATATTGTGCATTTAGATTTATTCTAGTTACTTTCATCACAGTTTCGAAGTATTTTATCTATTTTACCCAACCGTATGTTTCTTTATGCATGGAGAGAAATTTTCAGCGGCAATACCACTGTTTGGCGCAAATTCGAGTTTGAATAATAATCATCAAAGTCTCATACGACTCCCCAGGAAGGGGTATTGCAACCTAATCCCAAAGACAATGGACCCACGTGAGGGACCATCATATACTATTCAATGAAAAATTCGTATTTTGTCTTTCCATTAGCGATAGGAAAGTTAGTACTTTCCTCCCGAACGTGAAAAGAACTCATACTCGGAGATAAATATTATATATATAACAGAACCCAGAACCCAGAATCGATCAAGTAATCGTTTTTTCATAATTATCATTTTGAAGTTGGCACAATAATATGATTATCTACTGACTTTTCTTTCTATTTTAATATCGAACTCGCAAAATATCTCTGTCTCGCAAGACTGTTTCACTTGTCCACCATTGGCTTACAATCGTCTGTGACGGCTAATTTGAATGAAGAAGGCAGTTCATTATTATATTTTTACTCATGATCCCTATAATTACAGCGTACTGTATCGCGCGTTCTGTCTTGTTTCAAAGAAAATTCTCGGCCTATTATAACTAAAAAATAAAAATTTGATGTACATTCAACAATTCTTATTAACACTTTTAAAAATAACGGAACGACTTATCAGCACGGCGGTGAATCATCAGGCTGAGAGATCGTTTTCACTTGATCGTCCGTACAATTCCTATTCCAACTCACACTTTTTATTTAGCTTCATTTCTTTCGCGAATTGAACTTTGCAATTTCATGTTTACGTTCTTTGTCAGATCATTCTTATTGTATTATTCTCTCAGTGTGAGGAAGTGAAGTATCAACTTTTCATACAGGTTTGTGAAAAAACTGGAAATCAAATAAGACTTATGATTAATTTCAGATACTGAGAATAGCACATGCGTGCCCTGCGAGGCAAACTGTGCGAGCTGCCAAGATCGCTCTGATCATTGCACATCCTGTGAGCATCACTTAGTGATGCACGACAACAAGTGTTACGCAGCCTGTCCCCTCTATACCTACGAAACTCAGGACTACAACTGTGCCCCATGCCACTCGACCTGCGAAACGTGCAACGGCACTTCAGAGAGTCAATGTATCAGTTGCAAGCCCTCGCACTACTCTCTCAATGGCACATGTCACTCCTCATGTCCAGCTGGTTACTACCCGGACAAAAAGCGCCGAGAATGTGTACCCTGTCCCCCTGGATGCTCGACCTGCGTCACCGCGGCCTGTACCAGCTGCATCAATGGCTGGAGCCTCAACAAAAAGAACCTATGCGCACCAGTTTCTAGATCAAAATGCGATATCTCCGAGTACTTCGAGGATAATCACTGCAAACCCTGTCATTCGACGTGCGAGACCTGCGCAGGCCCAACTGATAACTTCTGCATTTCCTGCCAGTCACCGTTGCTTCTCCAAAACCGAAGATGTGTCGCCCAGTGTGACGATGGATTCTATTCGGTCGCACAGCCAACAAGATCCATTTGTTCACCTTGTCTTCATACCTGCAAGACTTGCGTTTCTAGATTGAACTGCACAGCTTGTCAGGACGGGCTTCAGCTGCAGAGTGGCGAGTGCAGGTCATCTTGTGCTCAAGGGTAAGCAATTCAATGATTATCTACTGATGAAGTTGGTTAGCTAAGTAAATAATAAATGGTTTAATATTTTATTTTTCACTAGGAATGGAATGGAACTATGACTATCGGTCGATTTGCCTTTTTTCTAAATTTCTTTTTATTCTCTTTTTCTATCAATTTCATCGATAGTAAGCCTCCCAATGTATGCAGTATTTAATTCAACAAGTCGTTATCGAGATATTGTAAAAATAACATGTACATAACAAGTCGAATATCTCCTAAACGATCTGTCTGGTGGAGTCGCGATTCAATTCAAAATCAAAAATTGATATATTAATTCGAAATATATCTCAAAGTTCTCGTATGATGACACTAACTGTTATCATAATCGAGACTCATAATCGGATATTTACTTTGCGTTTTTAAATGAATGATTTTCTAGTTCGATTTCGAAATTCATGAAATCTGATTTTTCATAAATACAATTATGGACGTTAAAGCCGAATAGTGTTACTGACACGAAGAATAACACGTTTGCCGATTTCCCGACGGAACATAAAGTGGACTTTTTTGGCAGATACATACCAAAAAAACATATTGCATTGTTTTACATTGTGTGAGGAACCTCACAAAATCAATATTTTCTTGATTACTAATAAATAGAAAAGGAAAAGAAATTATTAATTGGCGAACGCGTTGAACTTATGCTCTAATCCTTAATAATTTGTGCCCTGGACACTGAGCAACGAGCAACGCAAGATTAACATAGGGGAAAATAATTTTCTAAACGTTTAAGTTCGTTACAATTGTGAAGCAGCACTTTTTTGTCCGATCTATAACTGTCGAAGGCATCACCGAAAAATGCACGTAGGCGTTACACATCCGATTTTCCGGTAAGCCTGCAAGAATCGTTCGCCGGCACCCCAAAAGAAATATAATTGGCAGAAGCTAATCAATTACAGCAAAGCATTAATGAGCCATGAGTTGTAACAAAATCCAAGTGTAAAGCTTCCGAAACATGAAAAGGGCACGCAGGTCATATTAAGAAAAATTTATTAGGATTTATTACGGGTAAAAGAACAATAAAGAAAACCGAATAAATAATGATTTGATGAAATTTCGGGGTAATTGAAAACTTAATTTTCTTCATAATTCAATCATCATTCGTTACTATTACTAATGCAATGGGGAAGTGAGATCAAGCAAACTTGATACTTTCCTTAATTATCAATTTGTCTAAAAAAAACAAGGGCAATATCAAAGGGACGTGTCGTACGCATGCACTATATTGAGAACCACTTTAATGTCTGTGATCATATATTCGGTATCCTTCAGACAAAGACATTAACCTGCTGAAGTAATCCTAACAATCGCCGGGATATTGGTTAATCAATGATCTTTTTTTTTTTATTCTAACTGTTTAATTTGTATTTTTTCCCTTATTTTTGATGATTTTCATATATTTTTTCACATGAAAAGTTTTCTTATTGACGTTTGTCACGTGGATAGCGTTGAAATAAAATGGTTTTTCAACAGTCATTTCCAAGAAAAATAATCATCAGGCCGTCATGAGACTTGTATCATGTGAAAGCTCATTTTTCAAGCTTTGAAATAGGATATAATATTTGATCAGCTTCATTTTGAATTACAAAAATGCGACACATTGTAATCAATTTAAATCGTTCATAGTCCTGTAACGCACGCCACTGCTAGAATCGCCACTGCTCGAATAAACTAAAAATTTAATTTTTATCCAAAAAGTATCTACTCACTCCAAATTTTGCCTGGGTGCCAGTCAATGAAAATATTTTTTGAGAGGCACTGACTCCTCCCAACTTAATTGAAAATCTGCAAACCCAAAAACTCAAATGGCTAGCAGCTCATTTACAAGAGTAGACTCAACTTATTACAAGGTGGAGGTGAAACGATACCTGGGATATCTCTGGCATTCTCTTCTATCTCAACAAAGAAGACATAGGTTTTTAATCCAAAATAATTAATATTATAATTCACACAGAATAGAAAATTGACCAAAAAAAGTAGAAAATAGTAACTTCGGATTTCGTTCCCGTCACGACAAAACGAAATCAACACTACAAACGAAACTTAAGTTCGATTTTCGATTTTTCTGATAATCAGTAATAAAAATTATTGCATACGTGATCACAAATAAGATATCCACAACTAAAAATAATGACAATACTAATTGGAAACTTAAACCGAAACTTCACTATAAATCCCAGAAGGAATCTTTAGACTTCCTCAACTCTAAAGAGACGCCATTATGTGGCCGACAATGGGCTCCTCAAAAAATTCTATATTTCCTCAATAAACTCTATATTTCCTCAAAATTCTATATTACTCGGTTCGGCCCACCTGTTCAGTCGGTCCAACACGTCTTCCTCCGAGTAGGACATCAACCGGGGTGCCAAAAATATTCAAACCATACTCAAAATGCGACTCTACGGCGGCCAGGAGGCAACTCTGCTTAAGCTTGACCCGGTATGCTTCACAATGCTTGAGCCCCAAAGAAACGGGAGAAATTTTCCGGAATTTCGATCTATTTGCTTTTTTTCTCGTAATTCTCATAATTCTCGGGATTCATAATATGGATAATTTCCGACATTAATTACGTGGCTCTAAATTTCTCATTCATTTTGCCTATAAATCCGTAGAGATGAATGTCTCGAGCTAGATCGGAGCAGCAGCAACGAGGCCATGACGTAGGAAATCCGTGAAAATTCTGACGATCTCGGGGAAATCTCCAGATCGAATATTCTTCTTTAAAATTTCCTTTGTCATCGACTGCTGGAGTAGTGAAGAGTTTTCCTCTCCAGGTCGTTCCTCGGGCCAGGGTGATCTGAGCCAAATACCTCTAGCAACTGGAGACATTGAATCCCTGGGTTGGAGACATCTTTTGCGTTCGTCCAATTAGCAGGGGCTCAAAGAGGGGCGCTGTCTCTGGATTATCCCTATGATTCTCATCATTAGGGTCATCATGGCTCCTCCAGATCTCCCGAAAATATTTTGGCCTTTCGTCATCCCAATCGATCTCCATGTCTTGGATTTTATCACGACGGAAGGCATTTTACAACGTTCAAAATTTTATTAGTGCTGGAAGGATAAGCGAATTTTCCTTTCTGACACTCGCGATTGAGAGGAGTCTCGCAGAGGCCTTACTCAAATTTTAATTTACTTCCTTTAAAAAAACAGACTTTTAACCAGAAAAAATTAAATGAGAAGCGGAAACACAAAACTAGGTTGACGACCGAGGTTGTCACAGTCCAATGCAGACTGGAAATAGGTGAATGAAAATAGTATCCTTAGAAAGCTCAGGAAATGATGTTTGAAATGATGCCGGAAATGTATCATTTTTTGTTTACACGGGTGCTAAAAATTTGGCCAAACCTAAAACCATCATGGTAGATATGATATATCGGCTTCATGTTTAGCGATGTTCATATATATACATTTTTTTCAAAATAAGGACTATCGATTTAAGATGAAAGATTGAATATTTTATGCTGAATCCTTGTTAATATTTTGATATGATCCAAATACATTTCATATCATGTTTAAAAGTACCCAGTTTTATAATTTCTTAAGCATTAAGCATAATAACGTAACATGTTTATATTCCGATGGCATTTTCTTTAATGTGTCAAAGGTCGCGTATAAAGTAAAACAGGTGCGTAAAAACTAACTTTGCAGTACAAGTGAAAAATAAAACTTTTTCTCTTCCGTATCAGAAAAGGCCAGAACGGAATAGTATTTTTCACGCCTAGGACGGAAAAGGGGAATCTGACGAATGCGACTTTATAGTCCGAGTCGGAGACGAGGATTATAACACGCATGAGTCAGAATCACTTTTTTCGCCGTGGCTATGATGCTATTTTATGTCATTGTGGCTGAAAACGCGTTTTTATCCGAGCGAAGCGATGTTAGAAACGCGTTTTACCGGCCCCAATGACATAAAATCATATTCTAACCTCGGAATGCAAAAAAAAATGATTCCTACTCGCGTACTATTTTCCCTCCTAATAGGCTAGAAATAGTAATTTATATTACAAGGGTTGACAAGTATTTCAGGGTATATTTGATCCCAATCCGTGCCTTCGGTAGGCTTTTAGGCTTTTAGTGGTTTTGACGTTCCTTCATGAGTTCAGGACGTGCAATGAGCCTTCCGGCCATTTTGCACTCTGCACATGGCAGCCGCCTAGTCCATATGCTGCCCCTGCGGGCAAACTCGTAGAGCCCTTCTATACTGTCCCTATCGGTATACCTTACCTTGATACAAGTGGTCGTGAAGACATCCTACCGGATCTCATCAACACCACTGCATCTAGTGCTCAGATGGTGCGGATCCTCCTCTGTTAGTCCGCATTTTGGGCAGGTAGGGTCGCTACCTTTGCCTATTTTAGCCAAATATGAGGCTAGGGGCAACTGATCAGTGATAAGCCCCATTAAAGAGCGAAGTTTTATTCTGTTTAGCCTCGCCAGCGTTTCAGCTAGCTTCTTCGTAGGTCCACGTAGAAGGGGCCTTGTGTGCATAGCGCCTTCCGCAGAGTGCCACCTTGCCACAATCCTCCTCTCCCCTCGATTCTGGATCATGTCCTCGATGAAGTCTATGTGTACACCTACCAGGTTCTCCTTTGCTGGTCCAACCTATAGACATCCTCTTTTGGCCAGCTCGTCGGCTTTCACATTTCCGAGGATTGCAGCGTGGCCTGGGATCCAAACCACTTCCAGCTGATTATAGGCAGCAATCCTTTCCATCAGCGCAGTGCAGTCGTTGACTAATCGAGAGCAACTCTCAAACCTGAGCTGTGCTCTTAATGCACGTCTGCTGTCTGAGCAGATGTATATCTTCTTGCCTTCGGTAGAAAAAATACTTTTCCGTCATACCTACACGGAAAGTTGGATTTTACTCCCGAAATAATGGGAAGAAAGTGGCTTATTCCATCCCTCAGATTTCTGTTGTTTTTGAGAATTTTCGGGATGACATAACCCACATTCCTCCCATCATTTACGAAGAAAAATTGAACTTTTCCGTTTAGTAAAGACGTAAAGAACAATGTGCACTAAGAACGAGAAACAGGCCATTGAAACCCGCGTGTTAGAATGTCCTGTCTTCCAATCATAGTGTCATAGTATGTCAACATACTATATGTCATGCGGCTCGCCCTAACCTAGTATCTCTATTGCCGTTTTTTTACTTACCTCCCGTGGACCTTTGGAATTATAGGTTTGAATATTCAAAATATTTTGATCTCAATCATTACCAACTGTGTCTAAAAAGTCAACAAAGGGTTTCCTAATGTTAAAGCATGGTGCGCTATTTACAGAAAATTGTCAATCGTAAATAATTTATTTCATTGTAATTTCTTGAATAAAAAATTACAAGAAATATAAGTTCATTCGAAAAGCCCATCATTTCATCGGCACACTGAGCCTTAGAAACGTCATATTATTCATTAAAAATTAAGATATATACCGAGGGAATGAATGCTGTTAAACCACCTCAATTGACCCTTTATAAGAATATTTTGCCCACACATATTTTATTTCTTATTTTTCGGTAGAATTTTTAGGTAGAATTTTCATGCATAGAAAAAAGTAACCGTAAAATACAACACCTATATTAGAAGATAATTTACGATGTTTCCAATGCATTTTCTGTCAACTACAATATTGCAAACATAAAATACGAGAAAACTAATCAATTAATCAACGAAATCAAACTTCATCATTTACATTTTTAATCTCCAAAATTATAACTTTAAAATCGCAGTTTACTTCCAGATTTTTCTGCGGATTGTTTTCCTGACAAAGCAACTGTTTTGATTTTTAAAAGTAAATCTCATCTAAATCGGAATGTGAACGTTTAAAAACATGTCTAGTCTTCATTGGCCTAAATTTCACTAAATTTTTTTTGGTACAGAAACCTGTCACCCCCTTGACAAGTCCTTTTTTCCATTTCCATACCCGAATGCAAACATCAGAAATCACTGTGTTAAGTTTATCCTCAATTTTCATTCCTTATCTATTGCTTTTTTTCACAGATACTATTCGGATAGAGGCCAATGCGCTAAATGTTATCTTTCCTGTAAAACTTGTTCGGGCCCGCGAAGAGACCAGTGCGTCACTTGTCCGCCGGGGTGGCAATTGGCAGCAGGTGAATGTCACCCTGAGTGTCCCGAGGGCTTTTTCAAGTCGAATTTTGGATGTCAAAAGTGCCACCACTACTGTAGAACGTGCAAGGGTGAAGGGCCGTTGGAATGCACCAGTTGCCCTGAACATTCGATGCTGGAGGGTGGCCTCTGCATGGAGTGCCTTGGAGCCCAGTATTACGATCCTTTAACTCAACTCTGCAAAAACTGTCACTCCGATTGTCGAAGATGCTCAGGACCTGGCAAGTTCAGCTGTGCTGCTTGCACTCTTCCCTTACACCTCGACAAACTGAATAATCAATGTGTACCATGCTGTCATGGAGAGAAGAAAAATGAGAGTGAGGAGTGCTGTCTCTGTGATCCTGAAACTGGCGGCTGCAGGAATTCATCGCCAGCTGGAAAAAGGAGGGTTGCAGGGGCGGAAGAGCCTGCCCCGGGGGTGGAGTTTGACACGGAGTTCGAGAGTTTAGAGGCCAAGGGCAAAGGTGAAGAGTTCGCGGTGACCGCTGCCACCATGATGGCGGTCGCCATCTGCGTTGCAGCGGTTGCACTGTTTGCCGCTATTTTCGTGGCTTTGCAGGTGAGTCGAAAGTCAAAGGACTTTAGAAATTACCAATTAATAGAGAGGTTATAATAAAAAAAAAATAGCTTTCCGCAAGACTGGCCAACCACACGAATCAGAATAATAGTTTTCGTCATACTTACACCGAAAGTTCGATGTTGCTCCCCAAATGACGGAATCAAAGTGGCCTATTCCATCCCTCAAATCTCCTTTACCTCATTTACGAAAACAAATCGCACTTTTTCGTGTAGTTATGACGGTAAGAACCGTCACCGAAGGAGGGAAACAAGATATTCTAACCCGCGTATGTTTAAAATGCCCTGTTTTCCTCCCTTGGTGCCCAATATACTATTAAGATACTTCCGTAGTTACTTATCCTTGTGCAAAATTTCGGAATTTGATAGAAACACCCCATTTAGTTTATCCCTCGTTAGGTATATATACACAAACCAATCTTGAGAATTTAAGGGTGGCAGATGAAGATATTGATTCCAAAGGCTATGCCAAGTTTACAGAAAAATACTTGAGAATATGCAATTTACCCGCTACCATGACGGAATTCATTAAAGCCAAATTTTTGACAGTCAATAGCAAAAACAATCGAAATGAAAGGTCGAATGCTCCCCATCGTAAACCACGTATTTTAATAGTACATTAGAGTACAAGGGCATAAATTTCCGAAATTTCTTACCTTCAGCTCGGCTTGTCAACTTCACATTCGTTGAGGCCGAAATTCATTCTCGAGTACTTCATTTTTCGAGAATTTCGACGGATCTTTTTGAATCAATATTCCATCCTTCAATGTTTTTCCTCTTGTTTATCATTATCTGTTTATAAACATTACTAGACTGCTCTCCGCAACACATTTTGCAATAAAAATTTATAAATATATTCTAGACTAACGAGATAAAATTCAAGGCGAACATTATATTTGATAAATAGTGTGTGCATCAACCATCCAATAATGATGAGTCGTTAAGTTTAGAAACATTAGCGACCCTGGAGTTTCTAAGCTTGAAAAGTATATAGTACCAATTATCAGAGGAGACATCATGAAAAGTCTTGCGGAAAAATATTGAACTAATTGGGGTGTTGCATCAAATTTTTTTATTGAGAAGAATCATGGGATGGGAAAATTTTCTCATTATTCGTCTACGTAAAAAAATACATATGTAATATTTTAATCATTTTACAATGATGATTCAAACGATATAATTCCCAATTTTCTGAAGAACTTTAAATTTTGTAAAAAATTTATGTTTTAATTGGACTTTGATTGCTTAATAATTATTATTAGGGTAATTTGTTCAAGAATGTGTCATAGATTGAACACGAGGCCATCATATCTTTCTTGTTTATTCTTCAAATTATTTAACTTCATTTAATTTCAGGTTTACTCAAAGATTAGGAATTTTCGAAAAGGTTAAGACTTTTACAAATTCTATTCACGGTAAAATTTGGAATTCTCTAAGGAACTATACATTTTTCGAAAAATCTTCACCTTATCAAATTTCTGTATCCAATTCGGTGCTGATTGAATAAAAAACATTTCTTTATGCCTTTGCTTCGTTCAATTCAAATATTTCTCTACCTTAAGTATGCTTAACTGCTCAAGTCAGCAACGGTGTCGGAAAATAAAAGAAAAGAAACAAATCAATCATTTACGATATAAATAGTTTTTTCTATTAATTTACAAGCCTCATGGCATACTTTTCGGTTCAAAGTATGAAAAAATATAGGAAATGTTTATAAACATTAACGTATGACTGACTACTGTGGTACAGCTCAAGTTTTATTCGTGCAACACAGCGTTTAGTGAGCTGCTCCGCCATCACTGTTTCATCGTCATCTACCTTGCCGACATTGCTCAGCTCTAAGAGCAACGTTGTCAATATTTTTTCAACACGGTGTAGGCTGGAAGGGCAACAGAAAGTTACCACTTTCTGCCTGCCGGGTTGAAAAATCGTGTTCAACCCTCGGCAGAAAACACAGACAAGCCTTCTCCAGGTGCTTAGCACCCTCGTCTTCGGTTCGGGTGGTACCTTTGCGAATGGGGAAGACTTATCTGTTTTTCCTCCCTAGGTAACTAATATACTCTACAATCGGTGGTCACTTTTTTGCAGATCTTTTCAAAAATTAATCACAAATTTCTGGAGTATTGTATTGGATACCCTAATTTTCGACTAGTCGGAAGTGTATTGCTAATTTATTAGCGCAAAAAACTGCAATATATAATGAAAGAGCAATTCCATATTTGTTAACATCAGAATATTAGAGTAGTGCCATTTGAATATCACAATAAATTACTATCCAATTGAAAAAAATAGAAAAACGATGGCGGGGAAACAGCAGCTCTATGATATCATTTAAATTTCATTTCATCAAAATAATTTCAGGCTGTGTCAAGGAGACGAGAATGCACTGTGGGTTACACGAAGCTGTCAGTGACTGTTGAACCACCGGAGGAAAACGAGGCGGATGACACAACAGAACTCATGACTTAGAATTCACCTAGTAGATAGTAAATGAACCAATTCATAAAAAAAGGGCCGAAGAAACCTTCAATGTCTTCGACTCGAGACAACTTAAAAAATCTCCACAGTGTTGAAACTTGTGCCAGAGGAAGAGGGAGTCTCGATGCTCTCATTTAATAAGATTTTTCATCATGGAAAAGCTACAGTGTGGAAATTTTGGCCAAGTGTTCCTCAAGTTTCAGGAGAAAATGATGAAGAAGAACATGTCTGCGTGTGTGCTGATAAGAAAGATGATAACATGACGTGTGAATGTGTTTTTAAGTGAAAAATGTAATACCTTAACGAAGATGAAGAGAATTCAGGTGGTAATGTGAGAACAGAGGAGATTAATGTGAAATGAGAAATGAGTGTGGGTGTGACTCTTTAAGGTACGAACAACTCGTACAAAAGAATGAGGGAAAAAATATCGTAAGTGCCTGATTAGTGACACCCAAGTAATCTCTTCCTACCCCTTTTCACACCTTCTATTAATCTTTTTTTACTTTCGGGATTTTTATATCCAATTCCTTTTATTTTTCTCAAATCCCCTAATCCCTCTTCTTTTATTCCATGATTCACTCTTTCTCATGATTGTTTTTTTTTTCTCTGTTTTATTTTCTTGCTTTATTGGAGAAAGATTCAAACGTAATACAGAATAGATGAAGAAGGTATGTTTTGAGGTGGGTGAATGAGAGAAAGAGAAATATGATGAGGGAGCAAACTCCTTTTGGGTTTTATTGAGAATGAAAATCTCCTAGTGATGTGGGGCGTTAGCAAAATAATATGTCGAGATTGCGAAATTTTCATAAGACCATTCATTATTGAGATAACTTATCACTTTGCAAAAAAGTTGAATTCTATTCAAAAAGGCTTTTATTCAAAAATATCAGAAAAGTTTTTTGTAGAGATTTTTTTTCACTGCAAAAAATACATTCTGAGTATTTCTTCATAAAGCCATTCGTTATCCACACGAATCTCCAACGCTAATCCTTCAAAAAGCGGGATTCTGCTCATCATAATTCACTCCTTCTCTCTAGTACGATCTTCGTTTATGAAAGGGCGTAATACATTTCTCGATATCGAGAAAAAGTATCGAATACCCTGTGAAAAAATAACTCCATCCGTCAAAAAACAGACCACTGACGCTGAAGTTGCTATGTCAATGATCATCCACATACCAAATATTCGATACTCTCTCACGATAAAAAAAATCATGTATATTTTGTATAAAAAATGAAAGAGTCAAATTTAATGAAGATCCAATGAAAATTATAACGACGAAATTAATGAGGGTTTGTAGAAAGTTGTAGATCATTTAGGGACACAATTGATGAGATACCAGTCGTTCAACCAACAAAATATCGAGAGTTCATTAGATGGATGAAAATAAAATTAGGACGTACTCGAATATTGTCGGAGTTATTTTGTATTACCCCAGTTATGTCCGTCACAATTTGATATTTTGTTACTAGTGGATAATTAATGGAATTAAATTTTAAGTCAATAATTGCGTTTTGTAAGTATTTGTTATACGTATTTTGATTTTTAATATATTTTTTTTTCATACGTCCCACTTATTTTTTTACACGTATGTTACTTGGAATTGTATGATTTTTTTCTTGATATTGAGAAGTCAACAACAAAAATGAACAAAAATATTACGTGGACTTATAGATAAATTTGTAATTAAACGGGCCAGAATTAACGAACAAAAAAAATTATTATAAAAAACAAAATCTAACGAGATGTGAAACAATATGAGTATTTGTGATGACAGAGGGGCGAGTGTCGCTTTTGGGTGCGAAGGTTTATTAATTGTATCTGATGAATGCACCAGTTGTGTGAGCAATGAATTTCTTCTTGTGATTTGATATAATGCTATTATTGTACTTTTATGATGAACGCGAATTATAAAGATATACATATAAATATTAATTGGGTGTTCAATCAATGCAAAGTAGGCTAATTTAATTAATTCTCATTAATTAAGATTAAGAGATATTTTTAGATATCG
Source organism: Fopius arisanus (assembly GCF_000806365.1). NCBI lineage: Eukaryota > Metazoa > Arthropoda > Insecta > Hymenoptera > Braconidae > Fopius > Fopius arisanus. Next base: position 156,542 of record NW_011887869.1, on the reverse strand, counting down.
ATAGTTCTTCCGTAAATCACAATCTTACTAAAGTTAGTTGTCGCTTTTAAAAATTATAACAAAGCATCAATGATTTCATCACTACGAATAATTTCATAACTATCGACACATCATACAATTTCTCTCGCAGACGGAGGGGCTCCAACAAATCTCAATTGTTTATAAATTTTCCCTTTCAACTTAAATATGAAGACACTCGAACATCCCCTCCAGCTCCTCCTTCTTCTCTTGCAATTCCCTGCAAACGCTGTCCCAAGGTCCGCTAATGAGATTCGTTATCTCCTCAGCGCGATCTAGAAACCTCTGTGTCTTCCTCAGTGTATCTCTAAAGAAAAGAAACAATGAGAAAACGTCAATTAAATTTCACAAAGAGAATTCACCTTTATCGAATTAATTCAAACTACTTGAACCGGTTTACTTCTCACATTCTGATGAATCTTCAATGCTCCCGTTAATGAGATATTACGGACAAAAAGATGAAGATATTTTTAATTTAAGGTTTTTTCCATAATCTGACCGATTTTAACAACCGCTTGAAAACTCATTTGACATATCTTTCATTTTAATTATTCAGAACCAAATATGTACATAGTCTGATATTGAACTAATAATTGATATTAAAACGTCGTTTTCTCCCCATAAAGAAAAAAAATGAGACTTGACCTTACGGAGGTAACTTATCGTACTATATCCATTTGCGTGCACCTAGAATCAACTCAAATATTCTGTCAGCGCCGTCTACAGGGTATAAAAAAAGGTAATCGGAGAGAATAAGACCCTCAGAAAATTTGAAGTTCTGATGATGCCTACAGTAGTCTCCATGATTTTCCAAACAAAAACTCCAATACTTTTTTGGCGAAAATCTACGGTTAAAAAGTTATTTCAGAAAAAGTGGATTTTGAAAATAATTGTTGAGTTTTTCACGCGTTTATCAATTATCAGGTAATGATTCATACTATGTCGGAACGTGGTGCGTTTAATGAATTGAGCTTTTTCGAAACATATCTCTGAATTTTGTATATTTTGGGTAGGTGGATGGAACGTTCCACTCCTCTTCCCACCTGAAGGTGTATGATTTTCGCAATTACTTTTTCAAAAAATTTCCGCCAAAAACGTATTAGTTTTTTATTTGTAAGGTAACGGAGAGCACTATAGGCATCAGCAAAACTTTGAATTTTATGAGGACCTTATTCTCCCCTATTACCAAAAATACTCCTAGGTGTGCATTGTAAACATTGTAAACAGACTCACGCCGATCGCAGAGGATCTGAAGTAAGGTCTCCAACTGACCTTCAAGCCTGCACTCAGGTCGAGCCTCCGCAAAAGCTAAAATATTCGTTTTCTACTGTATAAGGGGAAAACCATCCTATTTTATGTCTGTCTTCAGCTTGACCCTTAGGAGATGTGTTAATATTGTAGCGGCACACTTTTTTTTGCGTACTGTGATATAAAAATGATTGATGAGGCAATAACGTTTATCTTCTGAGAGACTGCCATACATAAGCATGAAGAATATGCATGTTCGGGGTTCACTGTTACTGGGTTCTTAGAAAAAGAACTCCTACGTCGGCAAAATAATCAAACGTCACATAAAGTAACTCGACTAACTGAAAACAAAGAGTTAGGCTGGTTTTAAACTCTTAACAGGGCACTTATTCCCTACAGATATTTTAGAAATATCAATCCCTTTGCAATAATCCTCGTAAAAGTTCGCCCCTACTCGCCGATTACTCCTCGCGAGCAAATCGTCCAAGCACACATAGTTGGCTATCCGCATGAAAAGGGCCCACTTTATCGATTCTTGTTTACGAGATATTCACATTTTTCTCATAAAGCTAAAAATTGTGTTTTTTTTTCATGGACTCAGATTTAAGGTGGTTGTCGCGCGACAGTCTCTGTAAAAAGTTTATCCGCTGTAAAACGGGCCAGTTTAGAACACAATCTTTTAGCGGTATATAGTCTCACTTGATTGATTGCATTGTGCATGGATAGCTAAAGCATAACTATATATTTTTCATATTAACTATTTTCAATTATATAAATTTATGAATTTCCGATAATTATATTCCGTAAACCAAACGGTCAATCGATTTGATTTTTTTTTCTGTATTTCCTCCCACGATGTATATTCCACGTTTTTTTTTATTTCGGAAACTGTCGAGCCGTTGATTTTTAAAACATTCTAATCGGCAAAACTCCATTTAAACACGTGTTAAATCACTCGAATTTCAAAAATTTATATCTCAAGTTCAAAACGGTCAATTGCAAACGGAAAAGGCTCATTTTGTTGCTAATTTTTCAAACTATTCACCATAAAATTGTTAACGAAAACTGTCGAAAAAAAATTCTACGCGACAACAACCTTAAGTAGAACTCTTCCTGCGTCGAGTAAGACCTGTCGAATCTTATTATCTCAACTAGAAATTAATTATTTAGATTAAAAAAAAACAGCTTTTCGTCATTCTCCTGATAGCTTCATCCAGTAAACCCAGTCAAAAACTTATGAGTACTATAAAGGAGGGTCCGACATACTGCAAGTGGCCGAGTGCCGGTCTATTACTAGGGTCGGGATAATCTCCAAATCCTAATGGGCACACAATTAGCCAACCTTTAACTACGAATAAGTTAAACAAAAATTGCTGGCCGGTCAGAATTGGCGCAAAGTTTCAGTTTTTAATTTTAAATCTAAAATTTCAAAATTTGCAATGAAAAAACTTGGAGAATATATTTCGGAAATTTTTTCGGCAATTATTATTTTCCTTCTAAAGATGGCAACTCTAAAAGTGAAACATAAAAATTTTTACAGTGTAAAGAGCTCTTTGCAATTGATGTGGCTAGTCATCCGATCCGGTGTCCAAAGGCCTACCTATTAACTTGCGTTTACGTCGACGCCCTAGCCTGTCTGTGAGGCATCTGTTGAGAGCAAAACATCCGGTTCTAGCTGCTAAATAGGTCTCACCCGACGTACGTTAGAGCTTTTCACTACAGACAATCGGTCGAACTTTATTCGAGGAGGGGAAATTGGCATTCTGGAAATATTTTTGGGGGCGGTGCGAACCTCGTTGCAGTTGGCAAAAGAAAAGGCGTTTTTGAGTATTCCTTCCCAGAGTGCGAAGGAACGAGATCGAGTTCGAGTTATCGAGTACCTGGGCATTCTGGTGGACCATCAGGTCGTCCAATTCCATAAGAAGTTTAATCCTCTTCTGTGCAAGAGTGTTTGATAGCCAGTTGTTTATTCTCGAGAAAGTCACTCCAGCTGTCGATCGGGGATGAATTAAAGGAGAGTCTACACTGAGGAAAAAATTTTCTTTAGCCAAGAATATCTACTAAGCACAAGAAAATATATTTGGCATTAGTAAGTCTTATGAAACTATTTACACAGTAATCACCAGATTTACTGATGGGAAGGAACTATTCTTGGCAAAAGTAATTTTTTTTCTCAGTGTAGTCTTCCGGGAACGTGGGCTTTCGGGGTGTTCTCGAGGTTACCGAGATCTTTGGGGCCAAAAAGTTTGAGCCCTGGATTGGGAGTATTTGACCCTCGAGGGAAAGATCCTGGAGACGCAACACTGACGATTCAAGAATTCTGAGAGTTACTTCTCCTCGAGATGTGACTCAGAAGGAGGAAAGACAGCCAACTTCGTTGAACTCTAGTGCTTTGGACACGTTTCTCCTCATCGTAATGACTTCACCTCTTTTCGCACAAATGTAGTAGAACAAATCGTCGAAGATCATGCTGACATTAGAGTATCCGAGCTGCGGATGCTTCTCTACTAATGAATTAAACGTTTATAGAAGGCCGTGGTTATAAGAGTACGTGGTAGTGAATTCGCCTTGGTGAGGATTGCATTGCTGTAGGGAGTTGGTATGCCTGTCAATTCACTATTGATCTTGACAGCGTGAACTTTGATCCCCCGAGCACTGATTGAAAGTGTTGGTCCAGGGATTACAGGGTGGTATTGCTTCAAGATAATAAGAGTGCCCTCCCCCTCCCTCCTCCTCGTTCAATGATGAATCTTCTGAACTCTTAAACGAAGCACCACATTGAAAGTCTGTTTATCTATTTTGCCACATAAGATGCTGAACATGAAAGTCACACGGTATTCCACAGCTTCAAAGCATGTCCTCTTAATTAGAGATTCTTCCTTCTTCTCGCACGGAACAGAGCCATAATGGGCGTAGCGCGGGCAGGATGCGGGGTACATCGCCCACAGAAAATCGCCCTACTGCCAAAATTCCTATCATGATCAGCTTGAACCCCAACACTTCATTCTCACTGGAGTTCTTTAGCTGCTACCGCCCAGAGTGTAATTGCATGGTAGCCCGCATCCAGTGATTGCACAGACTCCTATGCCTCCCTTACAGAGCTTCACAACATATTGACCAAGGTGGGAAGGGGGCCTGAGATAGATGTTCGACAGAATTACAAGGATAGAATAGTCGTCTTACAGGGGCGATCTTTGGATCCAATTAATTTTAGCTATAAGGCGTTTTAGCTTGCTCGGTCCGAGACAGTAAAAGAGAGGTTGCACCATCTTTCCCCAGCTCATCCAGCTATCATCGCGTGTGTCCGAGCTAATGATTACAGACAGTGGAAAACGTTTCGATAATGGAGACAATGAGAAGGAGAGAGGCAGGGCGGTCTTTCTCCAGTATGATCGACTGTCGTGGCATACTCTAACGAATGGCTGCGGACTGCGTAATCAATCTCTGATGGGTGGTGTGTGTACCCGAGAAGATGGTAACGTCAATGTCGGGGACGAGGTGACATCCTTATGTGGTTGCCACATTTTCCGCCTTACAATCCTAAAATCATTTTTAAAAAACTTTCCAGGGGCAAGGAGAGTGGTACCCACCTTTGAATTCATATTTAATAGCACTTTCAGAGCTAGATAAAATAACAAACGTTATAACAATTTTTTTTTCTTTTACATACACGCTTCGGAAAACAAAAACGAAAGCGTCCTGTCCGGGACCCTAGGAGTACCTTATATACCGTATAGACGGCGCTGACAGTGTATTTCAGTCCATTCTAGGTACACATGCATAGGATCATTGAACCATTTGACTTTCAAGATCCCAAACATGAATAATTACTCTGCATTAATGAATATAACTTCGTCATGCTTAAAATGCAGAATTGCATATATTCTTATCATTATTGTGAAAAACTAATGGTAAATGTCTAGTTCAGGTCCACCAAACTATTCTGGATATTCTATATTTAAATACATAGGTTTCCGTTACCGAATTAAGAATCTGGGCCACTTTATAAATTCTATTAGATTCCTACAAAAATTATATAAGCTTGTAATTGAATTCGTTTAGAAGTTTTGCCATTAGAAAGATTCAACAGAAAGGACTGCATTTGAAAGCAATTTCAGTTTTCCGGACAATTTAATCTATTTTACACATAAATTATACACAAATGTACCCAATTAAAATTATAAAATTAGATTATATACAGTTATACAGAAATACACAAAAAGAACTTCAAGCGATTTTACTATAAAAATTCTGCAAGGAAATTTCCCTCAAATGATTTGTATTAACAAATTTTTTTAAGTTAATTTTCCCTATGAACCTATTTACTCTTTCAATATTCATATTGGAAAAAATCTCAAATAATAGTCGTAATTTCATTAAAATAAAAAACTAAGATTGTGTATTATATTTTTTCATCTGTGATTATTTTTCAATTATCTTTCCTCGGCCACTCTCTGTAGCTAATTATTTTGATTTTTTCTGCAGTAATTACTCATTTTCATGGTTAACTGGAAATGGATAAATTTTCAAAGATTTAACAGTGCGATCGATATAATGGGGATTTTTAAGGAATTTTAGGTACAACAGAGTTTACCTCAGAATTATTTCACAATGGATTTTTCTCTCTGCTATTTCTTCCGCATCTACTCTCTGCCTATTTCTGGATACTGAGACAATAAGAATGCAGTTTTCTCAGAGAAATTAATATTGCAAGAAGTATTGTTTTGGTGGACCTAAACCACATATTTACTTAACTAGTTTCTTATCTGATTATTAGAGAACCAAAACTAAAAGAGACTGCTCCATACGTTTTACATACCGCGAAATTTCTTCGGTGTCAACCGCATGGGTAAATGTGTAGAACAGCCCCCCCCCCCCTCCCCAAAAAAAGTTAAATAGCGAAAGTGGAGTAATCTCCATGTTTACATGAAGGATTAGACAACAACGGGTCAGGGATTATATCGTACGATAATTCAAGTCTCCAATGAACCAGTACGTCTGGGTTCGCGGATAAATAAACACGTGCCACATCAGGAGCGGCCCTTCCATCGGGGGAGACATGAGATTACTACGTGGGCACTCGATATAGGTATGAATTTTTTACTTACAATTCATAATTATAAGCTTAATTATAGAATTTGCTGTATGAGTAAGGACAGCGCAGTGGTCACGTATATACCGAGTGTCAATGTCAATAATTTCCAAAGGAGATCGATCGCCCCCCACGATGAATGGTGTTGCTGTTGAGTGAGTAAACAAAAATATACCTCTTCGTGTTGTCCTAGTCTTTAAATGTACCAACATGTGTTGTCGTGGGGCCAATAACCGCTACGTCCTCACCGTAGCCCTGGGTAATGCAAAGAGCGGTATACAAATTTCGACGGATGGAGGAAACTATTTGTCTCCCCAACATACGGTTGTCAGATTCGTGATCAGGAGGTCAAAAACTATCGGATAGGATGTAATTCAATATAGTTATATTCAATAAGTTCCGGGGGGGGGGGAGTAAAACACATTAGCCCTTAACTGATCATTTGCTATTAATCGGTCAGCATAATCCAGTTACGTTACTAAGCATCACGCTGACAATGCTGTGTATATATATAACATATCTATCGAATGGAATCTCTGGTTTGAATTTCATGTTGTTTATGTAGAATAACGTAAATCTCGCATTCCTATACTTGGATCTCAATTTGTGTTGTGGAATACACCCCAATGATTATAAAAAAATAATGATAGAACTAAATAGTTGGAGGGTGGCTGATCGGGATATTGATTCCAGGAATCTGCCGAGTTTACAGAAAATAATGGAAAATACGCAGTTTGTCATTTGATAGAAAAAAAACAAACATGAAAGATTAAGAATAAAAAAACCTCGCTCCAATCTCACTGATAATCACTAGCTTCTGAATTAAATCCAACAACATTGATTTGCCGCTTGGTTGACTGAGTGAAGAAATGATGAATGATAACAAGTGGACTCTTCGAGGAATATCTCTGCATTTGAAATAGATAGCGAAATTTTTTTAAGAACATTCTTTGTCGGGTGCAATAAGAGCTATAAAAAAGGTAACTTCAAAAATATCTCCGAGATGCCCCTGGTAAACTTATCCATCAGCCAAATGGACTTGTTATACTTTACCACTTCATTAAAGAAAAAATAGAAACTACTTGAGATTTGAATATTCCGCTTACTTGTATATCTGCGACCTCCTATTCATCTCTTTCTGGAGATACTGAAGGCATACGTCAGTAATTTTATTCAATTCATTAGCGACTTCGATGCTATCTTTGCCGAATTTCTCCTCAATAGTAACAATGCTCTCCTCGAGGTAAGATATCGCTTCCAACCATTGACCCATTATCACCGATATCTTTCCCAGTGAGTCAAGTACTATGGACACATCCTCATGGTCTTTGAATAGCAGATTTTTCCGGATGTTTAGACATTCCAAGAGTTTTTGTTTTGAATCCTCGAATTTGCCAACATCCAGGAGGTTTTGGGAAGTGACAAAGAGATCTTGTGCTCTCTTTAAATCCTTCGCTCGTGCAACCATATCAATCTTCGTTGAATTGTGACACTCCAGGCAGGAGAAAGCTTTGTTCACGAGGATCAGGGGTCCTGAGCATGAGGGACATTTAAGTGCAGTAAAACGATCCTGAAATCGATTGCAAAAGTTAGCGAGAGCTGGTAGCTTTAAAGGGTATTAACTTGAAGTTTACCCCAACTTTATAAATGGGGAGAAAAAACTTAAGATTGGATACTGATCGGAGAGATCATCTATAGCAAAAATCCCATTTTTAAGAAAAAAAACATGGACTTTTTTGTTGGAAAACGAGACATTCCACAAAGCCCTATGCCAATTCGTAACTTGAAAATGTTTGTTTTTCCAATATTCTTGCCACTTATTGTTTATCCAGTATCCAAATATCTATTTCATGAAATAATTAACCGTACAAATTAGGCTCGAAAAAATACCATGTGGTTCTTCATTGATAACAATTTAAACTAAAATAAGTGGATAATTGCACATATTCACTCTTGGTATAATCATTGTTGCTAATGAGCTAGAAATTCGCTCCTGAATGGATACTTATTGTTACGATTCCTCGTATCCATTTGCCCATTTTTTTGTTATCACTGTGTATTTGAATTTAATTCCGCCAATAACATTTCCTATGTAGTCACTCAAGGTATATTTAACACGTAATTAGAAGGAATCTAGTATTATTTTGAAATTGAATAAAGAAACTGGACGAATATGTTAAAGTAACGAATTAATAGAGCATGGATAGCTAAAGCTTAACTATATATTTCCCATATTAACTATTTTCTATTATATGAATTTATGGAATTTCGATAATTATATCACCAACCACGTGGTCAGTCGATTTGATTTTTTTTCTATATTCCCTCCCACGATATATATTCCTTTTTTTTTTATTTCAAAGACTGTCGATCCGTTGATATTTTAAAAACTGTAATCGGTGAAACTCTATTTAAACACGTGTTATCTAATAAATATGGATATCTCAAGTTCACAAAGGTCAACTTCAAACGGAAAGGGCTCATTTCTTAGATAATTTTGTTAACTCTTCATCATAAAATTTTTAACAAAAACTTTCGAACAACAATTTTACGATACAAAAACCTTAAGTTTATGGAATAGCTTCAAATTCGTCGAAATTCACAATTAATTTAACTTCGACTTAAACTTTATTGTCTATAAATGAGTTTTTGTAGGCATAAAATATACTTCAATTTTCTAGTATATTCCAGTATTTGCAGCGCAAAGACAAGTTATTAATGGTCTGATCTTTTAAAACCTTCGGTTCCGTAGTACCAAAGACGTGCAAAAACATTCTAAGAGTTCATTGCTCTATGAGAGCAAACTAAAAGCAATATCTCCATGTCGAAAATGAATCATTGCAGAGTCCCGAAACTCTTCTTCCATAGCATACAACAATTCCCAAAGTAACCAATATTTTTTATTACCAAAAAACATCGCAGATCGATATCTGTGCATGACAGACACTTGCATTCAAAGCAGTACTGACTTTTTAGGGCCTTTTGACGTTCTTCCACTGACATACGACGGAAATGCGGTCCTAAAAGAAACGACATAAATCACCCATGAAAACGTCGCAGTCATTAATTATTCCAGACATTGAAATTCACCCTTTTTCCTTCTCTTTCCCATTACTCTGATTCTCTATTCACGTACCATAGCAATTGAAGATTTCATCCCCAATCCCGACATCTTTTATCGCTTTGACGATTAAATAATCATTCCAAAAACTGAGAAGAAAAATTTCCTTAAATTAAATTCCAATTATTGCCAACGAAGAATTAATGAATACTCTTAATTGTTAACTGAATATAGCTACTGCGGGACAAAAAAATTTCTCATCATTTTTCCTGAAACCATTGGTTATGGTATTAATGAAGATTATAATTGGCTAATGTTGTAAGGAATGTGATTATCAGGCATGTCGATGAAAAGTTGCCAAATAAATTTTCCTTCTATAAATCGTCGTAGCTCAAAAAATATGTTTTGGTATCCTGCGATTTTTTTCTCTCAAAATTAAACTGTATTGTGATAAAAAAAAATATCTAATTCAAGTAACACCAAAATTTCAAGAAAACGTAAATAGAGGGGGAAAAATAATTGAGATCAATAAAGAAGTGACAGTTAAAAAAAAATGAATGAAAAATGTTAACTACTAATTACTTGTAAAGGGACGTTCGTAAAGAGATCCAGGTAAATATAATTCTCACGTGTTCATGATTGTTGGATCGCAGGAATGATTCATCATACTGACGGATGGATAAATCCCAACAGCCACTCTCTGTTGTTGTTCATCAACGATATTGCCTTTTGGTGTATTCATTAAATTTAGTCGCGTGATTGCATGGCCATTAGCAATTAGCTGGAGCATATGACGCAATAGGAAATTGGCGAGAAAAATTTTTTTCTCGTACAAAGTGGAAATTTCGAAAACCATTGCATTTTCGTCGATTGCTAATTTATCTATTATTGCTTTTTTGAGATCTATTTGATCCATAAAGTTTGTGTGCTCTTGTAGATATTGGGAAAGCATGAGAGCGGTCTGAAACAAGAATACCAGTTAGTCCTAAATTATTTCAATAAACTGAAAACATTTTAAATTATTTAGAATGGTAAGAAAATTCACTATTTTTTTTACTTCAAACCATTCTAGATCGCTTTCCAGTAAAAATCGCAAATGGAAAAAATCATTAAATACAATGTTTACATTCGCAAGCAAAAATTAATAAAACATGAGAAAAAGCGGATTTTTAGCATTAAGCCAATGTTTTCTTTGCAACACGCTTTGTACCTATTCGTTGAAATTGGACTTTTCAATTTTTTGTGTCATGGTACTTGAATTGATCTAAAAAAATCGAGTATACAATTTGTCGATCGCATATATATATATATATGCGCATTTATGTATGCATTAATGCCTGACGCTTTTTTTTCAATTATCTCCATGTAGGTTCAATCGAAAGCATGAACTTCTCTCTGTGTGATATCAATATTTTTGTTAATACGGAGTGTTCCATTATTACTTCTCAAAAAAATATTATTGCAATGGATTTAGCTGCGGTTGGAAAAGTTAATGTTAAGAACTTCTTTGTTATACTCTGGGAAAAATAAATAGTTTGCTAAGTCAATTTACCGAGAAGAAAATCCACATATTTTCGTGTACATTTGTCTATAAATTTCTTATATATTTATTAGATTCATTTTTTAGAGGAATTTTTCTTATGGGTCCGATTGGTTGGCTGGTGTTTCAATTCTTTAGGAGATATTGGAAAAATTAATCTATTGACGGCATAATAAGTTCATTCTGATGACCTCTTGACTAAGCGAAAGATGATTATAATAGCATTCATTAAGTGAAAGAAATCCCATCTAGTAAATCCGCATGACGACTTATTATCATGTTGGATAGGTAGTCTCAAAATAATCCTAATTTGACACTCGCATGTATTATGTTGTTATATTGCTGATCAAGAAATCAAAAGAATCCGCATGGAGGGCCTTCTGTGAGGAGCAGGATTACTGTCACAGGTTGCCAGGCTCCGCAGGGTTTTCTCCGGCGGAGCCATGCAAGGATTGGATGAAATCACATTAGCCAGTGTGGTAGGTATCACCCAGCCAGATTACATACTGGAACACCTAATCCAGGTGCAATGCAAGTCTGATGTGCTGCCCTGAGGACCTGTCCCAAGGAAATCTTGGACAGAGGGGACAAGGACAAAAAAATATACATTTGCTTTGACTGCAAGCACGGGCTAAGGGCACTGCTCAGATGTGAGTGTTGCTCGCGATTAGTGAGCAATTGCACTGAGCTGACTGAGACGCTAGTGGAACTGAACAGGATAAAGCTTCTTTCTTTGGTGGGGCTTATCACCAGTCACAGGTCTCGTATTTAGCAAGAATAGCCAGGGGGAGCGACCCGACATGCCCAAAATGTGAACTTACAGAAGAAGAGCCGCACCATCTAAGCATTAGATGTAGTGGTTCAGATGGGATCCAGTGCAGTGTCTTGAGGAACACTTACATCAAGCGCACGTATGTTGATAGAGACGGTATAAAAAGGCTCTACAAATTTGCTTGCAGGACTATGGTGGCTCATTACATTTCCCGAACTCTTGGAGGGAACACCTAAAACCACCAAAAAGCCTACAGCCTAGTTATCTTACAATGTTTCTAAATATGAATTCCAGATTGACCAAAAAATACATATTATTCTGTTTTTTACACCAATCACACTTTTTCGGTAATAGTTGCGGATACTGCCGGTAGATAGATTTTCTATAAAATTCAAGTAATTCACCATTTGATAAGAGTATTAAGGGAGATCCAGAATAAAATTGAGTAAAACTCAATTGAGTGAAAAATAATTTGAAAAGACGGACCAGATCGTATTCTAATCTTTGTGTAGTTGATAACAGCCACATCACCGTCCCGTGCCGCCGTGAATCCTGGGTGATGCTCACTAGTGGTGAGGTTTATGGCACTTTACCACACGTTTAATTGAATGAATGCCAATTTAGATGGATTATAAAAATCATAAACATTCAAAAGTCAAGGGGAGCGAAAGGTTCCGTATATTGACCCAAGCATAATAAATTACTTATTTTATGACTTGAAGGGACCAATTAATTTAATGTAACCACATTCCGATACACTATGAGTGTATTCCTTATAAGATAAGTGCGAAAAAATCAACATTTGCCTCATTTTTCAGAAAACAATTTACAGGAGTTTGAATACGGTAGCACAACTTTTTCAGAATAGCTGACCAAATTTCGTTACGTTTTGCTTTTTATGCGCTCATTTCTCACAACATCTTAACATGAATATTTCATTGAACTCTCCTGAAAACTGAAAGGAAAATAGTGAAAACGACACGAAAAACGCACATAAAATAAATATTGATTACTCACAATACTATAAATCATCAAATCATCATCCGACAATTTGTCAATATTCGTCACCAGTTTTTGTACTTGATTAAATTTCTCAATATCTTCGGTAGTGGCCAAGACCAATAGAAGTTTAATCGCTAAATGTGCAATTCCTATCTGTCTCCAGATTCCACTTTCATACCCAGGACATTCCCACCGATGGTATAACCCCCAGGACTCTCTAAAACACCTCGGAGAGCAGTACGAAACCTCTACACAGCCCCTGCATGGATAAAAAGCCCCAAAGAGCCCTGAACAGCAATTTCCACATACTAAATTCGAATGTTCGTGGTCCAGGGGGACAAAGGCGAAGGGTTTCTCCACGAACAGTATCTCCCCCTTTTTTATTGGTTTCGTTGCAATTACGAATCTTCCTCGAGTTGGAGAATAATCTCGAGTTACTGATGTAGACGCTGACGGGTAGTTTGCATTAATTCCTATTAAT